>NC_036843.1:16443564-16470822 GCF_002910315.2 Salvelinus sp. IW2-2015
AGAGAGAGAGAGAGAGAGAGAGAGAGAGAGAGAGAGAGAGAGAGACCTGACCACCACACCAAACCTGGACCTCCAATAAAGGAACTTCACTCTCTCCACCTAGCTAACTGGTGTTTTACATTTCAAACTTTCTCTTGTCTACTCCACCCATCCCCATCCCCCACTCCTCTCATCCCAACCCCTCAGGTGGCAGGATCAGGGGCATGACTAGCTGACCTGTCTGGTGATTGATGGTAATGTCTCAGGAAGTCATTTCCCCCCACAGCGCCCTGCCCGCCGCCTTGCTGCCTTTCACCAGGCAGGCTGAACCACTACAAAGGCGATCCAGCCAGCCCATCACAGACACAGACACACAGGCCTACTTTCAAATCTCTGCCTGCTCAGGTCCGGCTGGACCCCCACCAAAAGCCCCCTTAAGGCCCCCCCAAGTCCCCCAGGTCAAACACTTGTGGAGGACAATGGCTCCAGTAAATACCAGGACCCACAGTGGAATGGGTGTGGCTAAGGTGGGGTCGGCGACCATCCATAACACAGCTCATCCACAAGGGATGACAGAGTTGGATGGAAAAGAGTGGGAGAAGTCCTCAGCCACCCGGCCTTTTATTTTGTTAAAATCAACAGTGGACATCTTGAAGCGGACCAGGCCAGTGATGGCCCCTAACTCCAGGTGCTGAGGATGGTTCCCCTGCAACTCCATTACTGTCAGTGGTTACCAGGTCCATTACGGCAATTAGGAGCCTGCTTCTAACACGAGGAATGCCTCAGCCGGAGCTGCAATTGCTAACATCTGCTAATATCAGCCTCCTTCCATGTGTCGATACGGTTGTCGTTGCTTAAACACACATCTTTTCACAGTCACCTCCGTTTTCTTCTTCTTTCTCCACAGAACACTCCACTTTTATTTACTTAGTTCCACTCAAACTGTGCCTTAAAGAGATCCCACTCAGTAACTTCAAATGATCAGTGAAAAGAGAGAGCTTGCCTTCCACTGCTTTTCCAAAGGCTTTGTTACTTTTTAATATTTGAGCAGGACGAGAGAGGGGAGGGAAAATGGCGTGGAGATAATCAATGGAAGAAGGACCACTAGCCTAATAATCTCCCCCAAAGGATTGTGGGTTAATACACACTCTTGCATAGGCCAACAGGGCTGTGTGGCGAGCACATCTGTCTGTCTGGATGGGCTACTTAATAAAACAAGGCAGCCTCTGGGTGCAGAGACGAATGGCTTTTCCTCAATGAAAAAGAATGATTCTATCAGTGGCTGAATCCCAGACTAAGACACAGGTCCAGATGACAGGGCTCTATACATTTAATACAGTGGAGACCCCAGCCTGTGTCCCTGAGAGACAGGCTTTAACAAAGAGGGTGCCAGGTAGGAGAGAGGACATGGCAACCAGAGCAGCTCCCCACGGTGATCATATCAGGGATCCCCTAATGCGAACAGGAGTTTGAATGATCTGGGAAAGAGAGTGAGCGAGAGAAAAAGAGTAGAGTGGTGAGATAACGAGAGAGGGAGAGAGGGGCTAAGCCACCTGGGCTGATGAGTGGGGGCTTGATGTGTGTGTGTATGTATGTGCTTGTGTGTGCGCATGTTGTGGCTACCACTGTGTGTGGTCAGGGACTCCTGGTCAGGGACTGGTCAGGGACTCCCCTGGTCAGGGACTCCTGTAACAGGAGCTCACCTCCGGTTCTCCTGTCTCTCCTCTCAGTGTGCTGAACAGGCACCTGAAGACAGGATTAGCCATTGTGACCCAGCCCCAAAGGTAACAGAGATGCACCTCCGGGGACGGGCCTGAAACACACACTCCCACGTGCTGCAAGCAGAAACCAGCCGGCCGAGGAGAGGTGGCGAGAGATAGAGAGGAAGGATAGACAGGAAGACAGGATGACGGAGGGGAAGGAAGGAGGAGAGGGGAGGGGAGGATAGAGATAGAGGTAGGGGGGCTGGAAATACAAACAGAACAAGACACACTAAACAAGGCAAAGATAGGAGGTATAGTGTAGTATCAGTCTGGGCTAAGATGTTGTTGTTGGGGTTTTTGTCACAGCGGGGAAATACAAAAGCAATGTATAAGAGGATTTTGGGTCCTGAGCTGCGGTAGCGCCCTGGGGTGGCTGAGATTCTGCCTGTGTGGAAATTGACGCCTGTCACTGTGTCTATGATTCACCCCTGTTAGTGTGTGTGTGTGTGTGTGTTTGTGTGTGTTTGAATGTGTGTGCTCTGCTGTGACGAATGAGCAGCGCTACATTTTCTCCTGATTATGCGGGTTGCTGGTCCTCTAAACCTCTTTGAACTTGTAATTGCCGCTGGTTTCAATAATGAACATTAAGGAGGGATTCAGAAAAGTGTGGATAATTACAGGTTTTCCCCCCTTCTTACGTCTTCACGCTGGATGAAGAAGAGGAGGTAAAGGAGGAGGAGGCGGAGGAGGTAGAGGAGGAGAAGAAACAGGGAGAGAGGAGGAGGTGCAGGGTTGCAAGGCATACGGTGGCACGCCAGGCTCTCTTTATCTAAATAATTGTACAAGCTCGGTTTATGAGCTTTAGCGAGAGGCTTTTTGTGTGTGAGTCGCACCAGCCCTGGGGATATAGGTGACTAGCTCTCTCTCCCCCACGATCAATATTCACACAGATTCACATCTGGAGCCAAGGCCTGCTCTACTTAGATTTGGATTTATTTATTTATTTTTCTTTGATTCCTTTTCTTCCCTTCCTTCTTTCTTCTATCCCCTTCCCCTTCTTTCTTGGGCAGCTGGGCTATTTTTTGATACGGCGGGTGGCGGGGCTTCGTATCGTATGCGCTCATCTGTGTAGCCTCTGATCTTAGTAGATGTGGGCGCCAACAAGCCAGACTCTGAACTAGGCCTGCTCAATGGATAACAGATACATACCTACACCTACACACACGCTCAGATTCACATGGCCTTACGGTTCTATGGATGGACCAATGCATTGTGTGTAAAGGGGTGACATATGGGGAATGGCTATAAAATTCAGTCAAAAAAGTGCCAGGGGGAGAAAACCACAACAAATTGACCCACTCTCTCAGTTTCCCTCCTTCACATGACAATGATAGTAAAAAGCTTAAGGCGCACCTTAATTTTGGGAGAAAAAAAAATTCATCACAAAACCATTTGATATTGCCAACTACTTTAATGTTTTTTTAATTCGCAAGATTAGCAAATTTAGGCATGACATGCCTGCAACAAACGTTGACACTACATCCAAGTACATCTGACAAGTATTGTAATTTAAAATTCCGTAAAGTGAGTGTGGAAGAGGTGAAAAATGTGTGTTGTCTATCAACAATGACAAGCCGCCAGGGTCTGAGAACTTGGATGGAAAATTACTGGGGATAATAGCGGACAATATTGCCACTCCTATTTGCCATATTTTTATTTAAGCCTACTAGAAAGTGTGTGCCACCCAGGCCTGGAGGGAAGCAAAAGTCATTCCGTTACCCAAGAATAGTAAAGCCCCCTTTCCTGGCTCAAATAGCTGACCAATCAGCCTGTTACCAACCCTTAGTAAACTTTTGGAAAAAATTGTGTTTGACCAGACACAATGCTATTTTACAGTAAACAAATTGACAATAAACTTACAGCTTGCTTATAGGGAAGGACATTCAACAAGCACTTAAAAAAATTACTGATAATTGGCTGAGAGAAATTGACGAGGGGTCTGTTTGTGGGGTCTGTATTTATAGACTTCAGTGCGGCTTTTGACATTATCGATCATAGTCTGTTGCTGGAAAATGTGGATAAAGAGTTACCTGTCTAACAGAACACAGAGGGTGTTCTTTAACGGAAGCCTTTCCAACATAATCCAGGTAGAATCAGGAATTCCCCAGGGCAGCTGTCTAGGCCCCTTACTTTTTTCAATCTTTACTAATGACATGCCACTGGCTTTGTGTCTATGTATGCAGATGACTCAACACTATACATGTCAGCTACTACAGCGACTGAAATAACTGCAACACTTAACAAAGAGCTGCAGTTAGTTCAGAGTGGGTGGCAAGAAATAAGTTAGTCCTAAATATTTCTAAAACTAGAAGCATTGTATTTGGGACAAATCATTCACTAAACCCTAAACCTCAACTAAATCTTATAATAAATAATGTGGAAATTTAACAAGTTGAGGTGACTAAACTGCTTGGCGTAACCCTGGATTCTAAACTGTCATGGTCAAAACATATTGATACCACAGTAGCTAAGATGGGTAGAAGTCTGTCTTTAATAAAGCGCTGCTCTACCTTCTTAACAGCACTATCAACAAGGCAGGTTCTACAGGCCRTAGTTTTGTCGCATCTGGACTACTGTTCAGTCGTGTGGTCAGGTGCCACAAAAAGTGATTCAGAACAGGGCAGCATGGCTGGCACTTGGATGTACATAGAGAGATAATATTAACACATGCCAATCTCTCCTGGGTCAAAGTGGAGGAGAGATTGACTTCATCACTACTTGTATTTTTGAGAGGTATTGACATGTTGAGTGCACCGAGTTGTCTTTTTGAACTACTGGCGCACAGCTCAGACACCCATGTATACCCCAAAACACATGCCACCAGAGGTCTCTTCACAGTCCCCAAGTGCAGAACAGACTATGGGAGGTGCACAGTACTACATAAAGCCATGACTACATAAAGCCATGACTCTATTCAACATCAAATAACTGATGCAAGCAGTAAAATTAGACAAAAAAAAACAGATAAAAATACACTTTATGGAACAGCGGGGACTGTGAAGCAACACAAACATAGGCACAGACACATGCATACACACAAACGTACACACGGATTTTGTACTGAAGATATGTGGTAGTGTTGGAGTAGCGGCCTGAGGGTACACAGTGTGTTGTGAAATATGTGAATGTACTGTAATGTTTTTAAAATTGTATAAGCTGCCTTAATTTTGCTGGACCCCAGGAATGGGGATCCATAATAAATACAAATACATAGACTGTATGAAACTGTACTTCCTGGTGTCAAAAGTGAGCCAGCTGTATTATTGAATGGAAAAAATGAAGATGGGAAGAGCGCAAGGGGAGTTGAGGTGAGAACAAGAGGCTTGGCTCCTAGTTATAAGGAACCCACTGTGAAGGAATCCCCTGTCTGGAATAAGCACAGAGCAAAAGAAAAGCAACAGAGGGGAGGGAATAGGTAGAGAGGAAAATCACACAACAAAATGTAATGGTGGAAAAAGTACCCAATTGTAAAAGTGAAAGTTACCCAGTAAAATAATCCTTGAGAAAAAGTATAAAAGTATTTAAGTACTTTTTTGATACTAAAGTATCAAAAGTAAAAGTACAAATCATTTCAAATTCCTTATAATAAGCAAACCAGCCATATTATTGTTTAATTAATTTTACTGAAAGCCAGGGGCACACTCCAACTCTCAGACATAATTTACAAACGAAGCATGTGTGTTTAGTGAGTCCGCCAGATCAGATGCAGTAGGAAGACCAGGGATGTTGTCTGTTTAGTGAGTCCGCCAGATCAGATGCAGTAGGGCAGACCAGGGATGTTGTCTGTTTAGTGAGTCCGCCAAATCAGATGCAGTAGGAAGACCAGGGATGTTCTCTTGATAAGAGTGTGAATTGGACCCTTTATCTGTCCTGCTAAGCATCCAAAATGTAACAACTACTTTTGGGTGTCAGGGAAAATGTATGGAGTAAAAAGTTAATAATTGTCTTTAGGAAGGTAGTGAAGTGAAAGTAAAAGTTGTCAGACATATAAATAGTAAAGTAAGGTACAGATACCACAAAAAACTACTTAAGCACTACTTTAAATATTTTTACTTAAGTACTTTACACCACTGACAAAATGCCAGGAGTGGGATTCGGTCCCAAACCAAACAGAGAAACAGCATCGGGTCTGTTTTTGATTTGTGCCTGATTCCCCCATCCTTCAACCTCCCCGCTCAACCTCCCCCTCCTCACCCCTCCCCTCTCAACCTTCCCCATCCTCCTCCTCCTCCTCCCTCAACCTCCTCCCTCCTTACCCTTTAGCCTGGTTTCCTACTTCCATGTTCGTGCTGCTCCTTTCTCCCTGCATTCCCCTTCTCCTGGTGTTAGATGAATATCAAAGGGGGGTTCTGGGCTGGGCCTGCAGCTCAGAAGCAGCTAAACTACAGTATCTCATTTAGCTGGTCACCACTAACCCAACACACCACAGACCGCTGATTCAACTGACTGATAGCCTGCAGGGGGCTTTTCCTATTTTCCCACAAACCCCCTCTGGCCTGAGCATGAGGTGTGGAACAGAGGAGGGGGTGATAGGGGAGAGGGAAGACAGGGTGAGGTTGGGAGAAGGAGAGGTCTGGGGAAATTACTCTCTGAGAAGATTTAAAAGCCTCAAACACATTCTTCTAACACAATCTGCAATGAAGTACATAAAACCAGGACAAGGAAAACCTCAGATAATCTGGGCCTCTCTATCTGTACCAGTGCCTGTCTTGGTTTTGAGTTCTCTCACAATGGGGCACCATGTGTATACTGTATCGCAGATTGCCCTCCCTCCTCCTCCCCAGTCCATTACATCATACACTTTTGTGTCCCAAAGAGTCAGCTAGGCCTGGCCTTAGCCAATGGATCAATGTGATGACTGCAGCAGTGCGTTAGGGCATTGTGAGGGAGGGAGGGTTGAGGGGGTAGCTGAGGCCTGTTTTCGCTGAAGCGTGAGGTCTTAGAAAAGAGGAGTCTCCAGCTATGGAGCAGTAGTTTATGAATCCTCACTCCACAGGCTCTCCTCTGTTTGTCTTCTGTTCAGGTCAGGGCATGTGCAGTCACCTCGACAGGGGGCCAACAGGGGCTGACTATGGGCCCCTGGTCATGCACAGAGAGGTCCTTGGCACTATAAACACCCATCTGAATGAACTTCAGATATCCAATGGCTTCTCTTTAAGAGCTGCATCTTCATTAAAGATGCAATGGACTAGCTTTAGATCCCGAGTGGGGCGCTGCATCTCAATGCTAGAGGTGTCACTACAGACCCTGGTTCCATTCCAGGCTGTATCACAACCAGCTGTGATTGGGAGTCCCATAGGGCGGCGCACTATTGGCCCAGCATCGTCCAGGTTAGGGTTTGGCCGGGGTAG
Source organism: Salvelinus sp. IW2-2015 (assembly GCF_002910315.2). Classification (NCBI taxonomy): domain Eukaryota; kingdom Metazoa; phylum Chordata; class Actinopteri; order Salmoniformes; family Salmonidae; genus Salvelinus; species Salvelinus sp. IW2-2015. The sequence continues at coordinate 16,450,658 of NC_036843.1, forward strand.
GCCGTCATTATTAATAAGAATTTGTTCTTAACTAACTTGCCTAGTTAAATAAAGGTTAAATAAAATAAACAAATGATGTTACAAATTGGGGAATTTATGCAACAATTCAAACTTCTCAAATATGATTTTCTTTAAGTCCGGTGGCTGCAAAAATCAACAGTAACATACATACATGGGTCCCTTCAGTATTCACTTGTTGTCCTTTTATTGTTGTTTTGGGGTGTTATTTTTCTGTTGGCAGGCGCTGCAGAGTTTCAGATGGCTTAATCACCTCCAAACAGTGTGAACAACGTGTTGTAAACATCTCCTTAGCGAAAGGACTCATTTCTGCTACTTCATTAAACAAGGAGCATTAATACGTGAATAGCAGGCCTGTGCATTAACAATAGGGAGGGAGGGGGGGAAGGGAGAGAGGGAGAAGCAATGACAGGCTGTCCTCACAACTGCCTGTTAATACCAGGTAGGGTAAACTCAAATAAACAGCATACAACACTGTTTATCAAGAAAGCAAATGAGGAACTATGTGAGACACCGACACACACACGCACAGCAGGTGTTTAACAACTGCAACAGTGCTGTGCTGTATTCTGTGTTCTCCATGGCTGTGAGCCTGGATTGTCAATCTGTGAAGTGGAACTATGACAGATCTGGATTAAGGTGGCCAAGTGAAAAGGTCTGATGTCAGGGTGGGAAACAATTCCCGGCTGTTATTCCCTAAACCTGTGGAGCAGCCAGCTAGCCACTACAGGGCTGTGTGTATCGTAAGAAAGGCTCTGTCAATTACGACACACAAACACCACTGGGCATTAATGTAAAAAGACTCCAACATGAAACAACCAAAGGTTGATGTGGCTTGTCATGTAATTATACAGCCTAACAGAAGGGGAGTCACTGGGGAAGGGGAGCCTTCTAAACTTTCTGGGAATTTTTTTCTCTCTCCTCTTGTGAAAATATTTCTTGTTCTTGTAAATTACTATATTCTGCAAGTCAACAAGCATTTCCTATAATTGAAATGAAAACACTTATTGGGGTCTAGTTGTTGGTTGTCATGGGTTTGTCTTCTGGTGGAAGGTTTAGTTCTGTGTCTTTATCGATGGGGACTGACTGGCCGTGCGGTGGCTGCCCATCTTCACAGGCCCGTGTTTGAACAAGGCGAGTGATGAACAGATGGTTTGTGTCCTCGTTCCAGGGTGGCTGACCTGATCAGCGTTAGTTACAGGAACACACTATGGAACAAAAGTTCCTACCTCAGCAAACCTGAAACTTAATTTCACTCATTATCCTTTACTTCAGTGATTTCCAAAACACTGCCATTCTCCTCTCGCTTCACTTTTGTTTTGTAAACTTCAGGCAGAGATAGAGACTCCATATATGGTGACACTCTCTTTCTTATAGGCAAATAAGCCTGGGGGCATGTGGTATGTGAAAGCACACGTATACAACATGGGGGGGGAGGGCATGCACGGTGTAACCCAAACTGGTCGCCTGGTTGCATGGGTGACTGGAGAACTGACTTCTGTGCTACATGGCAAACGAGCACATGACAGATTAGTGTGTGGGCCTCCTTCAGTCCTGAACCTCTGTGACCCCTTAGGAACCCCCATCACCCCCCCCCCCCTGAACCTCACAAGACACAAAACAACCTCGCTGAGAAGAGAAAAGGCAACCACTACCGTCCAGTGAATATACAGAGTAGCACGAAACATACTCTTTATCCCATATAAACAGAAAAAATCATATCCAACTTAAGTGGAAAATAAATTGTATAGGCAAACAAAATCAGGAATAGACAGCTTTAAAAACAGTGCTGTAAAATGAGAACTGTTTTGTATTTCAAACTGTTTGCGGATGTGGGGTGTACCAGTGAAATGGCACTAACGGTGGCCCTAACAATACACATGGATTAGAAGGACTCAGACAGACAGACAGACAGACAGACAGACAGACAGACAGACATACAGACAGACAGACAGACAGACAGACAGACAGACAGACAGACAGACAGACAGACAGACAGACAGACAGACAGACAACACTACAGAGAGAGAGAGTCTGGATGTTTAGTCTACTCAAACACAACTGACCGCCCTCTCTTTTTAGTGGGCAGACTAGAGCACTTGTTTATCGATTGGGAAAAAGATCCGTTATGAAACTTTGCCTATGTCTCCAGAATGACCTAGCTAGCCAGGCTATTTTATGTCTCTCCGGTAGGCAGAGCCATTCCCCATTGGTGCACGACCTGGGGATGGCACCTGGTCTCCATGGAGACTAATGCTAGGTTGAAGGGGAGAGGGGAGAGTGACCGCTGGCCCTGTCTGTTCTGTGTTCGTCTGCTAATGATGTTTGTGATGGCCTACTCATCTACTCATCGCGTCATCACTCTTGTTAAGCTCTATATTAACATGGTTGACACTATAGGTGACATCTCTCTACCATTGCTGTTGTTGCCTATGTTACCATTGAAAGCCATGTTTGTGTAACCAATTTGCCCTGGATCTCTATATTCACAATGGTCTTCAATGGCAGTCACCATGTCACAATGACATGACACTCATGGCATTCTTACCCTGACTTACAGATATCTTCATACAAACATGATTGTAGGAGATAAAAATCTACATGATATAGATCATATATTCTCAATGGCCCAATAATTAGGCTACTGAGGGGAGGACAGCTCATAATATTGTCTGGAATGGAGCTAATGGAATGGCATTAAACACATGGAACCCATGTGTTTGATGTATTTGATATCATTCCCCTGATTCCACACCAGGCATTACCGCGAGTCTGTCCTCTCCAATTAAGGTGCCACCAACCTCCTGTGCTAATAAAAAAAAKCGTTTTTACTTTTACCCCATTTTCTCCCCAATTTCGTGGTATCCAATTGGTAGTTACAGTCTTGTCTCATCGCTGCAACTCTTCCTGTGCTAAGATACCAGTCGATATACCGCAGGGCTCCATAGAAAACAGAATTCAAAGTAACCCATGTGAAAGTGTTGCATGGCTCTATGGAGGACCATGGGATATATCACTTCCCTTTCAGAGAGCCCAGGGGAGCAATACACCTGGCTTAGCAGCTTAACAGCATTTCCCCAAACACCCCGGCCAAAGGGTGCATAGCCCAGCACAAAACCTGAGACGCTTGATGCCTGCCTGAGAGGGCAACTCCTTCCTTCACAGACTGCATCACTCTCTCTCTCTCTCTCTCTCTCTCTCTCTCTCTCTCTCTCTCTCTCGCTCTCCCAATATCTCTCTCTCTCCCTCTCTCTCTCTCTCTCAACCTGTCTCTCGCTGTCTCTTTCTCTCTCACACACTCTCTCTCTCACTAGTCCCACTAGGTCTGCTCCTGAGGTCCCCTATTTATTTTTATAGGTGTTTGAGGGATTAGATTAGTCAGAAGACAAGGCCAGGTCCGGAGTGGTATCTTTGTATCTGAGCACTTCCTGTTTTCATTTCTTAGTCGACCCTTGTCTTAGCAATGTCTAGTGGGGCCTAACAGAGGGTTAGCAGGGAGCTACAAAAGAAGAAGGCTGAGGGCGCCAAAAGGCTAATTAAGATAACTCAAGAGTTTGTCTTCGCCAAACAAAGGGCAGCCCCCTTACTACTATGGAAAACATCCCACCTAGCAGTTAGCCAAGCAACACAACCTCACTCTCTGTCTGTCTATCTCACCCTGTCTGTCTTCTCTTCTCTCCTTAGAGCCCCCTCTCTCTTTCCTTCTTGTGCTCCTTCCATATATCCTTCCTCCAGTTTCTCCCACCCACCCACCCTCCCTTCCTCCCTCCCTCTCGTCCCCTTTCTGCCTCCATGTCTTTGAAGCGCAGTCGACCATTTTACCCCTAACGGTGAAGTTTACCTTTCTCTCTCTCTCTCTCCTCCCTTTTCCTCTCTCTCCCCCTCTCTCTTTCCTTCTTGTGCTCCTTCCATATATCCTTCCTCCAGTTTCTCCCACCCACCCACCCTCCCTTCCTCCCTCCCTCTCGTCCCCTTTCTGCCTCCATGTCTTTGAAGCGCAGTCGACCATTTTACCCCTAACGGTGAAGTTTACCTTTCTGATAACATAATCTCCCTGTAATATTGAAAAGCTTATACCAACAGTCTGGGATTTCCCTTCCCTTAATGTGACTGGAAGACATCCAGAAACTCAGACAGAAGGAGGGAGAGAAAGGGAGGGAGGGGTGGAGGGAGAGCCTGTCTCTGGCCCTCTACTACCGGCTTACGCCAGCTGATCTCTCCAGCAGTTTGCCAATTCCACAGGGGACATTAAAAGACGCCAGCTCGCGTGCTTTCTGCTGCTATATGAATACATGCATGAAAGAGGCTGGGCTTATCACAATAACTCTATAGAATAATTGCTGGCGTATTCATTACATACAGAAGATATCAGATCTCGGCTGCCGCACACAAAACGCTGCGTTTCATTCTCCCTGGGCTGACTGAAGGCCGGCGGATGGCCGGTGAAGGACTGAGGGGCAAGTGCCAATTGAAGAAAGACTATTTTCCATATCTGACTGTGATGAAGAAAGCCGCCCTGTGATTTCTCCCATGAGAGTGTGAGGTCAGGGGGAACCCAGGAGGGGGGGTGAGGCTGGGGAGGGGAGGGAGGGAGGGAGGGGAGGGGGATGCGATTTAGTTATAATACTGAATCCAAAAGCCAACAATTGTTACTGTTGGCCTGTGTTGTTTTTCGCGGTGTGAAGGGGGTCCCGTCCTTTTGAGCTCTTTCAGAATAGGTGACAATGGCTGGATGTTGAGAACATATGTAGGAGACCCCTGTGGTCGCTCTCATGGAGGAGAAGCTAGCATGCTGGAGAAAATACAAGCCCCGCTCCCTTTCACTCTCTGCCTCAGTTAATGAATGTGTGAATGGCAGAATGCCGCAATAGGCCATTCAGGGGCCAAAGTCCCCATGAATTCATCCCAGCACAAACGCATCCTTAAATGGAAAATACATTTGCTTAACAAATTAAAAGAAAAGGTGAATGAGTGTGTATGTGTGTGAGTGTGTATGGGTTGGGGGGCTAGAGAATAGAGAAGAGGGGGATAATTCAATTAGCCCTCTTTCTCTAAGAAAAAATATGAAGCTAGGTTAAAAGGGAGGGATTATTGCTTGTATAAGATTGGCCTGGTTGTCTCACAAATCAGACAAATAAAGATTTGAGAAAACATCTAAAAGCAGGAGAGGTAATGAAGGAGTGGGAAAAGAGGAGTCTTAAAAGCTCTACTTCTCTGAATTAAAAAAAAAATGCCCCTGGACTCAATCTATTGGGATTTCTTTTCCCTCTCCCCTTTCCACTCTTTCAATTGAATTTTTTCAAAGCTTTCTGTGTTTCTTTCTCTCCTTTTTTGGAGCAGGGAAATGTTGGAACTGTGAGAGACCTACAATCGGGCATTCCTCAAGTCACCAAGAAAGATGCCAAATGATCCCTCAATAAAGCGAGAAATTTCTAATTAGTACGAGCACACCAAATTAACCAGGAGACGTGTGTGTGTGTGTGTGTGTGTGTGTGTGTGTGTGTGTGTGTGTGTGTGTGTGTGTGTGTGTGTGTGTGTGTGTCTCTAACCACCATGGTAAGTGGCTCAAAGAAGGCCTCCAAAATGTTCACCCCTTTTTTTCCCCCTCTTCCCTTCTTCACCCATTAAACTATCGTCCAACTTCATCTCATGTCAGGCGAAAGAAGAGGGTTTTTTTGTATTTGTTTTTTCTCTCCCTCACACACGCAGTCAGCTTTCAAATGAAGCCCATTCTATTCTGTGGGTTGGGGAGAAATATCCAGGCTTGGAGATGTAGCCTAGCCATGAACATCAGTAAAAACATTAAGATAATGATGAGAATAATAAGCACTGTGCTTTGCTGCGTTGCCGTGAGGCTAATGGCTATGCTGCTGCAGTGCCACTGCTCCTGAATAGATCAAAGTGATTAAATCACTCCTGATTATCCCTGACCAATATTTAATGGATTTACAGCCCTTTCAATTAGGCTGTATTTGCTGTCCGTATTTGCTGGTTAGGTAATCAGGGGGGCAGAGGCTTTGGGCAACGCGGGCAATGGGGGTACAGCGGGGGCACCTGACCCTCTTAAGTGAGAGGGTCAGGATCATCCTAGGGTTCTGACCTGCCCTGGCTCCCTCTCTCACTCTTCTTCTCCATTCACCCCCCCCTTCTACTATCACTCTGTCCGTTGTAACAAGTCCACATGGTCAGCAGGCACCAGCTTGTGTGTCCCTTCCACCTCCCTGTCCAAATCAATACAGACCTCTGCTCTGATAATGTCCTGACATCATAGAGGGAGGTGGGACAAACTCCCTTCTCTTTGACCATGCTTCCTATCTGCATCACCTCACTGCACACACCCACTCTGTTCAGTGAATCCTGACTTCACAGCGGCATAACAGGGACCCACCCTACTAATAAGAGTGTGCACACACCCACACGTGCACACACACATGCAAGCACATACACACATAGCCCCCACACCCTCCACCCACATAGCCCCCACACCCTCCACGCACTAGCCCCACACCTCCACCCAGCATAAGGCCAACCTCCACCACATCAGCCCACACCTCCACCCACATAGCCCCCACCCCCACACCCACATAGCTCACCACATCCACACCACCCAAAAGAGACTCATTTCCAAAATGACCCACAGAATGAATGTGGCCTCTGAATAGTTCATCCAAGGTGTAGCATCACTCTCAGCCTACTGGAGTGAATGAGCCGTTGTCAGATGTCTGATTTAAGTGTTCAGCAAAGAAAGACCGAAACAAACAAACAAGCTCCTCTGAGCTATGGAGAGCATCCATCTATAACCTCAAACAGACTGAATGAATATTTGAATGTTTCTCCATATATTTTTTTTAAATGACCATCAAGAGTGAAAAAAGCTCCATATTTTAGGTTCATAATTACAATAAAACTGTTATGTGCTCTTCTTGTGACACCGACAGTATTAAATGGATGTCAGTTTGACCCATTGGGGGGGTATTTAAAAGGAAATCCAACAACATTTTAGTGCTGTTTATGCTCAAGACATAAGTGCTATCAAAACATGTCTCTATTTGTTTTATTTTAATGTAAAGAATGCTAACAATGAAATGACACTGACATAACACACATATAAAACCACACACACTTCCTCTATAAGAATGAACCTGATTCTCATCGAAAACCTTCCCCATAGCTGTCAGTTTAGAATAAACACAGTGCAATAGTGCATTGAGAGACAATGTCTAGTATGTGACAAACCAGTGGTCAGGACTGCTGACGGCGATGCTACGCTAGGCTAGGTGTCAGCTCTACATCCACATCTCTGAAGCTTTTCAGCAGAGCAAACTGGAATGTCTGATTGACTTGATTGAGTTGACCTGAGCGTGACAAGTCAGTGACAGGTGTGTGTGTGTGTGGATGGTGTGTGTGTGTGGTGTGTGTGTGTGTGTGTGTGTGTGGTTGTGTGTGTGTGTGTGTGTGTGTGTGTGTGTGTGTGTGTGTGTGTGTGTGTGTGGTGTGTGTTGTGTGTGTGTGTGTGTGTGTGGTGTGTGTGTGTGTGTGTGTGTGTGTGTGTGTGGTGTGTGTGTGTGTGTGTGTGTGTGTGTGTGGTGTGTGTGTGTGTGTGTGTACGTGTGTACATGAGTGTGTATATATGTGCATGTGTACATGCGGCAACTTCCCCAAGATGGCCACAAACATCATGAGGGCGTGTCTGTTCCAGCATCTCACGGTTCGTACATGTGAGTGTCTGTGTACGACAGGTGCTCACTATGTGGGTACTCACCGTGAGATGCTGGAACAGCCACGCCCTCATGATGTTGGTGGCCACCTTGGGGAAGATCCGGCTTCTTCTGTCTCTTCTTCTCCTTGTCTGGGTCGTCGTCATCGCCTGTGCCAGGGGACGCCACGCTGTTCTCTAAACCATCTCCTAGACAGAAACAAGACATAGGTTTAAATAGCAGTCTAGGACAGAAGATGGACCAATAGTAAGCCTGGGCAGTATCAACACAGAGGGGTAGTAGAACCCTAGTAAGTGAAGCCAATATATATAAGACGCTAATGCCAGCCCAGTGGGTTATCTAACTTAGATGGAGGACTATGCCAAAGCCTATTCAGTAGTAGCCTATACAATGCCTGCCAGAGGTGTGGGATTGTATGCACAGAGGTAGTGGGATTTAGGCACAGAGGTAGTGCGGGATTTAGGCACAGAGGTAGTGGGATTTTAGGCACAGAGGTAGTGGGATTAGGCAGAGGTGTGGATTAGGCACAGGTAGTGGGATTTAGGCACAGAGGTAGTGGGATTTAGGCACAGAGGTAGTGGGATTTAGGCACAGAGGTAGTGGGATTTAGGCACAGAGGTAGTGGGATTTAGGCACAGAGGTAGTGGGATTAGGCACAGTGATGTAGCGGTAGTGGGATTTAGGCACAGAGGTAGTGGGATTTGGCACAGAGGTAGTGGGATTTAGGCACAGAGGTTAGGGATTTAGGCACAGAGGTAGTGGGATTTAGGCACAGAGGTAGTGGGATTAGGCAAGAGGTAGTGGGATTTAGGCACAGAGGTAGTGGATTTAGGCACAGGGTAGTGGATTTAGGACAGAGGTAGTGGGATTTAGGCACAGAGTAGTTGGGGATTTAGGCACAGAGGGAGAGGGGTTTACTCTATATGAAAGTGTCTTAGGTTCTCTTTATGTAGTGTTGTGTTGTCTCTCTTTATGTAGTGTTGTGTTGTCTTCTTTATGTAGTGTTGTGTTGTCTCTTTATGTGTGTTGTGTTGTCTCTCTTTATGTAGTGTTGTGTTGTCTCTCTTTATGTAGTGTTGTGTTGTCTCTGTTATGTAGTGTTGTGTTGTCTCTGTTATGTAGTGATGTGTTGTTCTCTTTATGTAGTGTTTGTGTTGTTCTCTTTATGTAGTGTTGTGTTTGTCTCTTTGTTTGTGTGTTTTTGTCCTCTACTTATATCATATGTTTTATTTTTTTAATCCAGCCGCCGTCCCGGCAGGAGGCCTTTTGCTTTTTGGTAGGCCGTCATGGTAAATAAGAATTTGTTCTTAACTGACTTGTCTAGTTGAATAAAGGTTCAACAAATACATTTAAAAAGCGAGAGGTGAGGTCTTCACCCAGACCAGCAGAGTGGAATAGATGGACAGTTGTTTTGGTTAGAAGAAGAACACTCCTCCTCCAGACGGTTCAGTAGGAGGAGAGAGAAGAAAAAAACAACAAGAAAGCTTCAGGTTTGGGGCTACATGACTACATGACTTCCATTAGGACTCATGTCATTCATTCAGTTATATCACCAGGTTTGACATAATTGTAATGACTTTTTTTTTCAGATCCAGAGGGCCTGGATGGACTGAGAAGGGAGTCTTATGAACAGACACACATATACAGCGCGTCCACACATGCAACAAACACAGACGTTGAATGTGAATTGAAGTTGGTCATTGGGCTGGTCCATTGTTGCAGTTCGATGCACATAATGGACTAGAGTCGAACCCCCCCCCCCCCCCCCCCAGCTTCTTCACCACCATCCTCTCTCCTCCTGTGCCACCTCCCCTTTCGCGCGGAAGTTAGCATGGCAGGCGGCTCTCTCTCCCTGCATTAATGTCCGACAGTGTTTGATTTCAGGAAGAAAACATTCGCTATTCAAGGCAGGCTCTCTCCTTTAAACCGAAGTTCCATCTTTTTATTTGTCTCTCTCCTCTTCTCTGGCCATTAATTGTGCATTAGCAAAAATGATTTACTTTTAACAGTCATAGTTATTTTTTCTTGCCCCAGGCACAAATGCCTTGAAAGCCTTCCTTGAGGGCATCTAAATAATGTATCAGAAAAACTCCACTAAGGCAGAGAAGGACCCGACATTCTCAAAATTCAGACTTGCATGTCTTCCTGTTTTTGGGGAGAACATCAATCATGGGCACCTAAACAAGCCCTAATCTTGCATAAAGTTTTGAACTAATGACATTAAAAAAGAGAGGAAAGAAAAGGATCCGGCTGGTGGCGTAATCAAAATAATGAAGAATACAAGGACATGCAGCGTTAAGGCTTTCTCCCCTCCCCCTCCCCCTCTCCTCAGTCTCTCTCCCCTCCTCCCCTCTCTCAGTCTTTCCTTTCCACTTATTTTTCCTCTATCTATCTGTCTTGTCTGTCTGTCTGTCTGCTGTGTTTTTCCTACATCATTAGCGCAGGAGCCACACAACAGAGGAAAACAGAGAGTGCCGACTTTATGCTCTCCCTGTGTGGAGCTAAAGAAGCTAGGCCCTCTGAAGGACATGTGGGAATAGGTGACGCGGCCACTGGGAGTGTGATAATTGTAGAAATGGGCAGTTCATTAGCAGCAAATGCCATAAATCCCACGCTAAGTACGAATCCTTGTTCAGGAAAGCCTAAACTAAACTGGGGCTAGACGTAGGCGCTGCCTGACATGTGTGGCTTCCTGAGAAATGCGACCCAGAAGCAGGGACTAGTCTAACTCCCCAGTGTTGCTTTCAACTTCAATAACAACACCGGCAACCAGAGTGGACCTCACACTCTTTGCACTTCACAGTGCTGCTTTTGTGGTAAAATATGTTAAGATTTTTGTCTTTTTTTTGTTGGGGTATTAGAGTTTTTGTTGTTTTTTTGGTAGCTAGTTTCAAATCAATTTCTGCTGGGAGTTATCCGGCTCATCCAATAGAGCCAACAGTGGAAAAAGGCTGGCAGATTCATTTTATTGGACGTCGGCTTATGCCATTATTCACCTGGCAATGCGATAGCCGGCTTATGCCTCAGGCGGAAGAGGCTGGCTGGGGTCCGGCCTTAGCGGCTTCTCAGAGTTACCCTGGTTTGCTGGTTTGGTATTACAGACTGACCTGTCAACTTTCATCTCGGGCACCGTGCCTGATGAGTGGCTCACGGCTTGCCGGGCCGAAGCGCGAGAGGGAGGAAAGCCTTTAGGATGCCGGGGAGGTTTTGTGGAGAGAGAATAGCAGGCTGCGAGTCCGGCTGGGGGTCGTGGTGGGGGCGGGCGGTAGGGGGTGCGGGGGGGGCGTGGGGGGGGCTGGGGGGGGTCCGCGGCTGGCGGGGGGGGGTGGGAGGGGGCGGGGCGTTGGGTGACGGTGGGGTGCTGGGGTGGGGCGGGGGTGGCGTGGGGGGGGGGGGGAGCGGCTGGGGGGGGGGTGGGGGGTGGTGCTGGGGGGGCGGGGTGGCGGGTCGGGGGGGGGGTGGGGGGGGCGGGGGGCGGGGGGGGTGGGGTGGGTGGGCTGGGCGGGTGGGGGGCGTGCGGGGGTGGGGGGTCGGTCGATTCGGCCGGGGAGTGGGGCGGTCGGGGGGGGCCGGTCCGGGTGGAGGGCGTCGCGGGTCATCGGCGGGTGCTTACCGGGGGGTGCTCGGGCGGGCGTCTCGATCGACTCTCTCGGGTTCGCGGGCGGGCCTCGGGGGTCCTCGCTCCGAAGCCCTCTCTTCTGCGTCTCGCTCTCTCTCTGGTCTAGTGCTGTCTGTCTGTTGTCTGTCTGTCTGTCTGTCTGATCTCCTGCGTCTGTCTGTTGTTGTCTGTCTGTCTGTCTGTCTGTCTGTCTGTCTGTCTGTCTGTATCGCGCTGTTGGGGTCTGGGTTCTGTGAGGTGTCTGTGTGTCTTGCTGCTGGTGTTCTGTTGTGGTTGGTCTCTGGGTCCAGTCTGTTGTCTGTCTGTGTCTGTCTGTCGTCTCATCTCTTGGTCTCTTTCGGTCTCTCTGTCTCTCTCTCCCTATCTTTCTCTTTCACGTATGCGCACACACTCCTACCATCATACATAGTGTACATATGCATACTGCACGCCAACAGGGGATGTTATATATGAGCTGCTCTTTATGATATACATATGTAAACATGTAAATATACATCTGCACAATGTGTACACAAACATCGCATACAAGAAGTGGAAAGAATGTGAAGGCTGGCCCAAAGAGATGGAAATAATCAAATAATGAGAGGAGTGAGGGAGGAGAAAGAAAGAAGAAGAGAAGGCCCAACTTACACAACCTCATTACATCTAAAGGAGAGCTGGTGATTTACATCCACCCCCACTGCTTCCGTATGAGCCAGAGATGGAGTGCTGCAGGGCAAATTGTCTCAAACGCTAATGGCTTCTGACTGTTCCCTGGCAACTCTGGCATTTTAACCTGTGTGGATGTGCACTCTGCAAAAAAAAATGGGAGTAAAAAACAAGCGGGACAGGGGAAGCGTCCCATCATCTGCCCGTGTCACACAGATGGGGGATGGCTATTATGAGGCGGGCAGAGGGCCTGGGGGAGGTGCTGGAGCTTAGCCTCAGGCACTTCTGGAAAAGTAGCGCCCTTGGAGACGGAAAAAAGACTCTCTCACTCTCCCCTCTCTCACTCTCCCCTCTCTCTCTCTCTCTCTCGCTATCTCTCTACCCCCTTCTCTCTTGACTTAAAGTGCTCACAATTAAATTATGTTCATGTTTTTATATGCATGGATAGAGAGCAGGGAGCATTATAGGCAGGGAGGAATGACCGGACGCAAAGAGTGAGCGCACGCCAGTAAACAAACAAACACAGAAACAACCAGGCAGGCACAGAAGACATTACACTCAGATCAGCTCTCTCACCAATAAGCAGTTATTAAAAATGCCTTCAGATATCTCCCTGCTAGTAAATTGTTCTCAGGCTTGAGCTCATTAACGAGCTGCAATAGGACTGTAAATATAAATATATTACTTCCACCACCACACTTTGCAAATGTTAGTATGACAAAAAAAATCCTCATTCAGGGTCTGGGTCTCTGATAACAGGTGAATGTAGAATGGGTGTGATACACTACACTATATCGGGGATGCAGTAAGTGCCAGGGCTGAGAACACTATGAAACCACTAGTTACACATGTTGTGGCCCTATCAATAATACAATAATGTCCTACCCTAKTATTCCAGTACACCTAAACATGACTGAGTAATAACTCTTCCAATGATTCAGAAACCACATTCTAAACCACACATTGTGGGGCTTATAAAATAGAGCACACTTATTTGTCCTTAGAGAGCGCAATACTATTAGTATACTCATGCAGATTGCTCCTGATAATGGCTAGATTGGCAGCGTGTATGCTTTGAGAGCCTGACCAGAGGATTTATGCTGTTGGGCTCCGGTGTTTGTTTCAGGGTAATGGAGCATGAGTGTGGAGGCAGTGGCTTATGGAGGCTGTGGTTAAAGTGACTAATTACAACAACCCCCTCCCCCCCCCCCTCCCGCAGAGCAACGCTACTCAGGCATCCCCCCCGACGCTGCCACACCGGCGAGGGAGTGAGGGTGAGGTGGAGGACTTTTTGGGGGGTTCCCCAGGGCACTGTGCTTGGCCCATTGGAAATAGTGGGACACAGAGGGAATAACAGGGGCCACCTCAGCCTCCTTTACCTTGGATCTCCACACTGCCTGGACCTCCACCCCCTTCCCACACCCCTCCACACTGCCTGGACCTCCAGCCCCTTCCCACACCCCTCCACACTGCCTGGACCTCCACCCCCTTCCCACACCCCTCCACACTGCCTGGACCTCCAACCCCTTCCCACACCCCTCCACACTGCCTGGACCTCCACCCCCTTCCCACACCCCTCCACACTGCCTGGACCTCCACCCCTTCCCACACCCGGCGGTGGCCGAGCGGGACTGCCTGGAACCTCCACCCCTCCCATACCCCTCCACACTTGCGGCGTGAGGCGCGGCGCGACCCCCTTTCCCACTACCTCCACACTGCCGGACCTCACCCCTTCCCACACCCCTCCACACTGCCTGGACCTCCAACCAACTTCCCACACCCCTCCACACGCCTGGACCTCCACCTGCCTTCCCACACCCCTCCACACGGGCGCGGTGAGCGGCCCACCCCCTTCGCGCGAAGCACGGCCCGGTCGCGACAGTGCCTGACCATCCAACCCCTTCCCACACCCCTTCCACACTGCGCTACGCTCCACCTCCTTCCCACACCCTCCCACACTGCCTGCGACCTCCAACCCCTTCCCACACCCTCCACACTGGCGTGGACCTCCCAACCCCTTCCCACACCCCTCCACACTGCCTGGACCTCCAACCCCTTCGCCACACCCCTCGCACAGTGCGTGTGTGTCGCTGGGAGTGCGCGTGCGCGTGTAGTAGCCCCTTCCCACACGGTGTCGCTGCTGTCCACCCACTGGGCCTGGACCTCCTGATGTGTGCCTCCTTCCCCACACCCCTCCACACGGCCTGGACCTCCACCTCCGTGTCGCTCGATGTGTGCACCCTCCACACTGCCTGGACCTCGTCTTCGTATAGACCCCTGCCCACTGTATGTGTCGTGTGTGTGCCACACTGCCGTGTGGAGTCGGTGCGCGATGGAGCGCCCTGTCCCGACCCCCGCCACATGCGTGCGCGTGTGTAGCTCGTCCACCTCTTCCCCACACCATCCCACTGCCTCCTCACAACCTGTCAGCGTTCCAGCTGCTTGGACCTGGTGGCCAACCCCTTCCCACACCCCTCCACACTGCCTGGACACCTTTATCACCTCCGACCTCCAACCCTCCCACACCCCTCCACACTGCCGTGGTCCATCGCTCGCTCTGCTGGCCTCAAATGCCCCGTGTGTGTGCCCACACCCCTTCCACACTGCCTGGGAACCTGCCACTCCTTCCCACAGCCGCCTCCACACTGCCGACCTCCACCTCCTTCCCACAACCCTCAACACTGCCTGGACCTCCACTCCTTCCCACACCCCTCCACACTGCTGTCTTGTGAACCTCCACCCCCTGTCCCACACCCCCCCACTGCACTGGACCTCCATCCTGTTCCTGCACACTCCCCCACACTGCTGCGAACTCCACCCCCTCCCCACACCCCTTCACCACTCGCTTCACTTGCCTAAAACCTCCACTCCTCCCACACCCCCTTCACACCCTCTTCTTCACTGCCCTGGTACTCTCCCCACCTCCTCCCACACCCGGCTCAGAGCCTGCCTGCTTAGCCCACCCCCCACCACCCTCTCGGGGTCGTGTATGCCGCTCTCTTCACTGCCTGGACCTCCACCTTCTCTGCTGCTCCACCCTCACAAGCCTGAGCCAGAGTATGGAATAAGTAGAGGAGGAAAAGAGAGGAAAGAAAGGGGAGTGAAGCGCTGCTTTTCCCCTTCTTTTTCTCGTCAACTTTCAGCCGGGGGTCGGGATAAAGCAGCGGTGTGTTAGCACATTCAGTCCCCCTTAAATGGCTGTGATGATTGGTGTGTTGGGGAAAGCAGTGGGGTGGGCTGCCGTCTTTTGTGTCCAGCCGTTCCCTGTTGTGGGATTGTAACTCGGGATTTACGCAGGCCCTCGACGGCACTGGGACCACATGTGCCTGAACGCACGCCACACACGCACACCGCGCGCACACGCAGTGCCTCTTATTCACACTCCAGCAGGCAGGGTATTGCTGGCCCTCTGCCCAGGGATTACAGGTTTTCTAATCCAACCACATGCGAGCAATATGCGAACAACCTGCAAATAACAAAACACACCACTCCAACATGCTAGCAATATGGCTAACGCCTCAAATAACAAAACACACACTCCAACTGCTAGACAATATGCTAACGCCTCAAATAAAAAAAACACCACACTCCAAACATCCTAGCAATATGCTAACGCCTCAAATAACAAAAACACACACTCCAACATGCTAGCAATAGCTAACGCCTCAAATAACAAAAACACACACTCCAACATGCTAGCAATATGCTACGCCTCAAATAACAAAACACACACTCCCAACATGCTAGCAATTATGCTAACGCCTCAAATAACAAAACACCACACTCCAAACATGCTAAGCAATATGCTAACGCCCTCAAATAAACAAAACCACACACTCCAACATGGCTAGCAAATATCGCTAACGCCCTCAAATAACAAAACACCACAGTAACCAACATGCTAGCAATATGCTTAACGCCTCAAATAACAAAAACACACACTCCAACATGCTAGCCAATATGCTAAAGCCCTAAAACATGTGTTTTTTTTAGATGCCCCTATCCTCCTGCTCCTATGTAAAATATTATTTTTTCATACTTTAAAATGCCCTTAACCCCCTCACTGAGACGTCTTTTATTTTATTTTTTGTAATTAAAAAAAAKCTTTTTACCCCTTTATCTACTCAATTGGTAGTTACAGTCTTGTCCCATCGCTTCAACTCCCATACGGACTCGGGAGAGGCGAACCTCGAGAGCCATGCGTCCTCCAAAACACAACCCTGCCATGCTGCACTGCTTCTTGACACACTGATCACTTAACCCGGAAGCCAGCCGAAACCAATGTGTCAGAGGAAACTGCACAATTGGCGAACGAAGTCAGCGTGCACAGGGAGTTGCTAGAGAGCGATGGGACAAGGACAGCCCAGATGGCCAAACCCTCCCCTAACGCGGACGAAGCTGGTCCAATTGTGTGCCGCCTCATGGGTCGAACCCGGGTCTGTAGTGACGCCTCTGGCACTGCGATGCAGTGCCTTAGACTCTTGCGCCACTCGGCAGGCCTAAATGGAATTGTTTTATTGTGTTGACCACTAAGGCCAGCGATGTTTTAGAGTCATTATGTTCTGATCTCTGCTTAAACAAGCAGCAGCCCTTGCACTGGACCGTAAAACAACAGCTTAATAAACACCAAGCACGCTGACAAATTGGGAGCGCTATGCCGGGAGTCATTAACAGCTCTAAAACTTGTCGCAGCAATTACACTCTCCCTCCTCTCCCTACCGCCCTCCTTCCCTCCTGATGCCAAATTCAGGTGTCGCCTCCCTGCCTTTTACAATTTTACCAGCGGTGAACACCAGGCCAGAGGACTTCCAAATATTCTTACACCTGCATACACACCCAGAGGAATACAACTCTATCTTAACACAGCTGCAGTTATGACTGACCGAGTGGGTCCTTGTGCATGAGGAGTAATGTGTAGTTGTCTCTGCAGAAAAAAAACATTAAGTGTTCCCTTAAATTACGTGGAATAAGAGCTTCTAATTAGATGGCTTTTTTCCTGAATGTGGGAAGACAGACAGGCAGACAGGCTGGAAAGAGAGCAGGAAAGCCGGCAAGGCAAGGCCATTTGGTTGCTCAACTCCTGCACCTCTGCCCCCTCTCCCTTATCCTAGTCCCCTAACCCTGCCATCAGGCAGATACCTCTCAGTCATCCCAGGAATGCTGCAGATAACTATCACCTACCTCTTCACAGATACTAGGCCTCTCTCTCTCTCTCTCTCTCTCTCCTTTCACAGGCCCAGCTCTGACCGTGGCCCATAGTGCACATCTCTCCATACTTCAGAAGAGTGGGGTGGAGGGGGTAAGTTTGGGGCAGTGGAAAGAGAAGAGGAAGGAGGGGCAGGGGGGGAAAGGCAGTAAAGAGTGAGCTAGGGGAGGAAAAGGAGTGGACATAGGCCAAACCCAAAAGATGGTCTAAAAGCAAAGCAAGGCATCCTCCTTACATTTCTCCTCACTCCCCTACAGCCTCTCCCATCTCCCCTACAGCCTCTTCCCACTCCCCTACAGCCTCTCCCTTACAGCCTCTCCCCACTCCCCTACACCCTCTCCCCACTCCCCTATAGCCTCTCCCTACAGCCTCTCCCCACTCCCCTACAGCCTCTCCCCACTCCCCTATAGCCTCTCCCCACTCCCCACAGCCTAACCCCACTCCCCTACAAGCCTCTCCCCACTCCCCTACAGCTCTCCCCACTCCCATAGCCTCTCCCCTACAGCCTCTCCCCACTCCCCACAGCCTCTCCCCACTCCCCTATAGCCTCCCCCACTCCCCCACAGCCTAACCCACTCCCCACAGCCTCTCCCACTCCCCTACAGCCTCTCCCCACTCCCCTATAGCCTCTCCCCTACAGCCTCTCCCCACTCCCCTACAGCTCTCCCCACTCCCCTATATCCTCTCCCACTCCCCACAGCCTAACCCACTCCCTATAGCTCTCCCCACTCCCCCACAGCCTAACCCCACTCCCCTATAGCCTCTCCCCATCCCCACAGCCTAACCCACTCCCCTACACCTCCCCAGTCCCTACAGCCTCTCCCCAGTCCCCTACAGCCTCTCCCCTGGGCCACAAATGAGAGTGCGCTGAGATGGGAGGGTCCCTACTTTTCTCCCTAGAGCTGCTGGGGCCTGTGGTCTATGCAATAGTCATCTTTCAATAAGCCTGAAATCTGGGCTATGTATACAATCAAAGGCTTTGGCTAGGGGTAATTACCAGTGTAATTAACCTGCTACCTGTAACAACAATCATCTCATTACATCATAAATAGGGCCTTTGAGAGGCAACAATGGCTGATGCTCCTGCGCTCTCCCTGATAGGCTGCTGCTCCTTCTCCTGGCCCTCTCCCCTGATTGGCTGCTGCTCCTGGTTGCGACTCTGATTATTCCAGCAGCCCCGACTGAGATCCCTACCTCCACTTCTCCATGAGTTGATTAATCAATTGGTGCTGATGATTTTACGAGTCACCAAACATTTCATTTGTGCAAAGCATGTTTTTTGTTTTTTTAACCTTTATTTAACTAGGAAAGTCAGTTAAGAACAAATTCTTATTTACAATGACTGCCTACCAGGAAACAGTGGGTAAACTGACAGATTTTCACCTTGTCAGCTCAGGAATTTGATCCAGCAACCTTTTGGTTACTAGCCCAACGCTCTAACCACTAGGCTACCTGCCACCCCAGGTTCACTTCATCAAGAAGCACAGCTGTCTGTAAAAGTTTTGTGCATGATGTTCAAGGACAATTTGTTTTTGTACCTTATCGATGGAATCTGTGTTAGGGGAAACAGCGCCACTGTTCGCCCCAGAGCCTTGGTTATTGTTTTAGTTTTGTTGACTAACGGAGGTGAGCAGCGTGGTAAAAAAATAATTGAAGTAGATATTTTGCTGTTCTTTGTTTGCAGTAACTTTTTGTTGTTGTAATATCCCAAACGAACATGGCCGTTTCACCATTAAGGGTTCCAGCTTCAAGGGGGAATGTTTTACAGAAACCSAGCTGGATTCCTTGGATGTGATAAAAGGTGATTATCTGCACAAAGATATCACTGAATCTATTTCAAGTTTATTTAAACAACAGCCTGTAGTTTTAGTAGCAGCCTCAACTTTGGCCTTGAAGGAGTAACGCTACTCTCTCATCGAGGCTAGTTCAGTTCCGGCCATCCAGTTTGGAGAGAGAAAAAAAATCTAAAAGGAGATGGAATAAAGATGAYTAGGAAAAGGAGGCAGACTGTTGCAGATGTCAGGATCCAATTTGCATGAATTCCAAAGGGATAATTTGCAGGGGACAGAGAGCAACAGCCCAAACCCCCCCACCCGATCACTCCTCTACAAAAAAATGTTTTTGGGGGGAACTAAAAGGATGTCATGGGTAGGGAGGAAGTATGGAGCAAATAAAACAAATAAGAAAACAATAAGAGTGATTAGAAATGGTGCAAACAATTAAATTGATAGAACCTCCAACATATCATCAATATTAAAGCTGATCTACCCCCCCAGAGATCAGTTCCCAATGAAGGGCCTTGGGTCTAGACCAAAGATTTGACACTAGCTACCTCCCTGACAACTCCACCCTGTTCTGTTCCCCCTCAACTCCTCTATGTCTTCACGCTGCACCACTCGCACAACAACATTGTGAATAATCTTCTCTTTTCTTGCCTTCTCTTCCCTCCTTAGCTCTTCCCAAATCAGACTGCTAGAATAGCTCCCAAAAGGTTATCTAAGTGCATGATCCGCCATCTCGTAAAGATCAAATCTCCTTCAGAAGCCTTGCTGCCTAACCAGTCCTTCCCCTCCCCTCCTCTGCTCTGTCCAACCGCAAGATGATCTTGGTACAATGGCACTATTCTCTCTCTGGCTGGTTAAAATGACATATGTCCCCTCTGCCCCTGATCAGCTTTGATATCTTTATTACTGTGGCAGAAAACAAAACCGCAGGCTGTGGATGGTGCATGCCTTAGAGCTGGGGACTTCATCTCTTCTTAGGGTAGGTCTTGCCTCAGCATGGATGGGTGAATGGGTGCCCCCAGAAGCAAAACTGGGTCATGTTCAATTAATTGGAATGAGCATGAAAATTAGCAGAGCAAACTGCATCAATATTCACCCCAAAATAGGGGGTGTTTTTTCTCCTCCTTTCAGCCCTGAATAAGATTGTGAACGGGGAGAATAGAGCAGAGGGA
>NC_036843.1:16471168-16479422 GCF_002910315.2 Salvelinus sp. IW2-2015
CTAGTGATTCTCTACCCCCAATTACACCTCAGACTCAAACAAACACATTTTTTGTTGGAGTGCAGGACACATTGGAGTTATTACTGGCTTCCATGGCCTGCCACACCCCACGGACATTGGCACTGAAGTGGGGGCTTACAGATATTGGTGGTGGGTGAGTATGTTYCAAAATGGGGGTATGGGAGAGAAGATGAATGAAAAGGTTTATAAATCAACAAGTCAACCATCAGATTGTAGCCTCTGCTCGGCAGCCCTCTCATCAGCCAACTGCCATGAATTTTTTCTTTCTTTTTTCTCACAAATGTCCCAGAGGGAGGGAACAAAGCGAGCAGAACTGATTACTGCGCTGCTGCCCTGCTCCGCCAGTCTAAACTATGTTTGGCTTCCTAATGAGCTCACTAAAAACCCAATTCATCACCCATAACCCCTTCTCAACCCGCCGAGAAATCCCCCCATTATAGAAGAGGCTGGGGCCGTCGTTTACAGGCCAGCGTACTGAGTGGAGGGCTGGTGGTATCCTGACGCCAAGAGTGTTCCCTCCTCGCCCCCCAAAGCACACTGCTCCCCCAATGCAACCCTCTCTACCCAAAACCAGGGGTGTCCCAGGCAGCCTGGGCACAGGAATGTCAGGCTCGGTGGCTCTAACAGGAATGGTCCCGCTTTCACGCCAGAGATTTCCACTTTAATACCCCCATCTCATAACCCTGGGAAGAGAGGAATTTGGTGGGAAGGGAATGTGGCTAGGAGGGGAGGGGGGTTGAGGGGATAGATCTGGACATCAGATGGATGGAGGATGGGCGATGGGGATATAGCTGGAGAGAGAGAGAGGGGTAGCTAGCTAGCTAGGTGGATGACGAACAGCTGAGGAGGAAGGCGATTGTGAATTCCTCACTATTTGGACAGAGGTGGAAGGGAGGAAAAGTGGAGTGGAGGGATTGGAGGAAAGGAGAAACTCCAACTCCCACAGTTCCTCATTACATGGAGATGGAATGATCCTCCTGGCACCTGAGTTGTAACTGAGAGATTACTGAATTGATGAATCCTCGGTTTAAAATGCAGCTGTTTTATTCTACTTTAGTAATTCATTATTTTTCAGATAGCGTATTGATTAAGCATAGCCCCTGATAAAGTTAAAACTGAGAGAATCCTCCTCTGGGCCTCAGCTAGGCCTGCTCTGGAGAGTCAATGAAACCTTCCTTTCTACTCCACCTGACTCTCTCTTTCCCTCTCTCTCACTTTCCCTCTCTCTCACTTCCCCCTCTCTTACTTTCCCCCTATCTCACTTCCCTCCCCTATCTCACTTCCCCCTCTCTTACTTCCCCCTCTCTCACTCCCCCCGCTCTCTCTCTACCCCTTCTCTACACCCTCTCTCTCTCTCTCCACCCTCTCTCGCTCCCTCTTTCTGTTTCTCTCCCTCATTCTCTCTCTCTCTTTCACTCTTAGTCATTCTCTCTCTCGTCAGTACAGTTTGCCCTCATTAATTAGTCAGGCCTTTGAGGAGCTCTGTTAGTTGCTTTTGTCTCCCCTCTTGCTGACTTTCTTCTGTGCAGGGCCTTTTGTATGCTACTAACACACACACACACATACATACACTCACACATGCACACATACAAGCGTACAGTAAGCACAGTCATATGTCTCCACACACTACACACGTACCCACAAGCATATGCGTACACACTGCCACAGATGCACACACAGTAGTTAAGTGGTACATTCCCTCATGTTTTCCCACTGTTTCGCAAAAACTACTCTTCCATTATTTTCATCCTCTGTTTTTTCATACAGCTGTGAGTGAATGGTGAGTAGTGAGTTGTGGATGGTTAGTAGTGAGTAGTGAGTAGTGAGTAGTGGGTAGTGGGTAGTGAGTGGTGAGTGGTGAGTGGTGAAAGTGTGTGAGTGGATGAGTGGTGAGTAGTGGTGTGGTGAGTGGTGAGTGCGTGTAAAGTCGGTGAGTGGTGAGTGGTGATAGTAGTTGAGTAGTGGTTTTGGTGATTTGGTAAGTGGTGTTAGTTGTTGTGAGTGGGTGAGTGGCGTGAGGTAGTGAGTAGTGAGTTGTGAGTTGATTGGTGAGTTGGTGAGTTAGTGAGTAGTAAGTTAGTGAGGTGATGAGTAGTGGAGTTGCCTGTGTATGAGTGGTGAGTGCGTGAGTTGCGTGAGTTAGTGAGGTTGATTGCGTAGTGTGTGATGAGCTGATGAGTAGTGTCTGGGTAGTTAGTGAGTAGTGAGTTGGTGAGTGAGTGAGTAGTGAGTGATTAAATGGTGAGTGGTGAGTGGTGGTGTGGTAAGTAGTGAGTGGAGGGTGGTGGGTAGTGAGTGTGAGTGGGTGAGTTGTGGGTAGTGAGTGGTTGAGTGGCGTGAAGTAGTGAGTTGTGGAGTAGGTGAGTAGGTGAGTTAGTGAGGTGGTGTGTGGGTAGTGAGGTGTGAGTGTGGTGACTGGTGAGTAGTGAGTAGTGAGTTGTGGTAGGTGAGTTGTGGGTAGTGATGTGTGAGTGGTGAGAGTGGGATGGGTGAGTGGTTGAGTGGTGAGTTGCGTGAGTGGAGTGAGGGTGAGTAGTGAGTGGAGTAGGTGAGTTGTGGGGGGTAGTGAGTGGTGAGTGGTGAGTGGTGAGTACGTGAGTAGTGAGTATGAGTTGTGGGTAGTGAGTTGTGGGTAGTGAGTGGTGAGTGGTGAAGTGGGTGAGTGTGTGGAGTGGTGAGTGCGTGAGTGGTGAGTGGTGAGTGGTGAGTGGTGAGATAGTGAGTAGTGAGTAGTGAGTTGTGGGTAGTGAGTTGTGAGGTAGTGAGTGGTGAGTGGTTGAGTGGTGTAGTGGTGAGTGGGTGAGTGGTGAGTGTGAGTGGTGTGATGTGTGTGGAGTAGTGAGTAGTGAGTGTTGTAGGAGGTGGAGTGAGTGTGAGTGGTAGTGGTCTGATGTTGGTGAGGTCGATGTGAGTGTGAGGAGGTGAGAGTAGTGTAGTGAGTTGCGCTGGTGGGTATGATGGTGAGTGGTGTGTGTCGGTAGTGACTGGAGTGGTGAGTCCGTGTGCCAGAGGTGATGTGGACCAGTGGCTCGCAAGTGGTGGAGTGCAGTGAGTGTGTGAGTGGTGCCCTGAGTGGTGAAGTGGTTGAGTGGTGATGTAGTGAGTAGTGAGTTAGTGAGTTGTGGGGTAGTGAGTGTGATGGGTAGTGAGTGGTGAGTGGTGAGTGGTGAGTGGTGAGTGGTGAGTGGTGAGTGGCTGATCAACAGACATACAGTACAGGCGTTTTTCTCAGTGGATCCAACTAGCAGAGAAATCAGGTACTGTTTTACAAGAAAGGGAGCGACCCACTCGTGTCAGGACCCTTCGCCTAGAGAATCCTTTCCAAGTCAATAACCAGTGCCTGGGCCACACAACACATTCATTCTAATTTACGGACAAGGAGGTGGGATAAGAGGACCGAGAAGTCTTCATGTTCTGGCTCTATGGAGGTGAAGAGTTCTACAGGCCTTGGGGATTTACATGGAACAAAAGCCAAAAGGAAGACCAATGTCCTCACAATGTTCATACGCTAGCAGCAGTGAACCCATGTAATCAGATCCTACATACCTGCCTTGTGGAGTCCTCATTAAGATCCCAGGAGTGTCCCCACAATCCTCCTAGTATCCCTATTCAGATAGCATAACGCTTAGGAAAGGCACTTTTGAATTCCAAAAGATTTATGAAATAGTGGAGGAATTAATAAAGAGAGGAAAAATATAATTGGAAGATGTAGGCAGTGCTTAWTGCATTTCCAGATACTATTTCCCTTCCTTAATGGGAGCGGCAGAGCGGTTCTGACAAGCCTTCTATTGACTGTCCCTGATTCTTAAGGTAAATTCAGCAGGTAATTTAATTAAAACCCAATCCTGACACTAATTGAGATTTTTAGGTGCCTGACAGTTGTTGGCAGTGGAGATTGTCGTGGCAAGCAGAGGTGAGGTGAGAAGCCCATTACCACGGTGAAAAATGGGAGTTTGGAGTCACGGTTCAATTTACTGCCTCTGTTTCATTGACATGCCCAAATAGGTATTTCATCACATTCCTGGTACACTTTTTTATTTCTAATTAGGTGGCTGAAACAAGCTGTCTAAAATCTGTTGTGAACTGGGGGTGGCAGGTGACAATGTGCAACCAACCATAATTCAGTTCTGTTGTTGCTGGTGCTCTGACACATTTTCAGAACATTATAATACAACATTTCCCATTGCCAACAAAACAACATAACCTCACAAAAAAAGCCAGTTATCGCCGGGATGCGCCTGACTCCTCTTTGAACTCTTAATCGCCATGCCTTGCAAGTTAATATGCAGCCTTAAAGTTCCAGCTCTGTGGAGAACAAAAAAACACTGCATCTCTAATGCCATTAATTAGCTATGCTCCATGCCTCTCAGCTTTTTGAAGGCTGGATAAAGTCTCCTCTCCTTTTGTTTCTGCTCTTCTGTTTTTGTAGGGTTCCATTATTGACTTTTCAATTTTCCCGAAGTATCCACCCCCTCCACTAGCGATAGCACCACTGAGTATTTCTGTAGCAGGAGCAGCCGCGGTGTGGTACACGCCCAGCTGCATCCCCAAGCCCACTCACTGAGACACCGGCTGGGGAGCACTTGGAGCACGGGCAGCCCACAGTTCACCACCATCCCAGCGCTCACACCCCAGGGGGCCAAAATCAAAGAGAAAGGCCCTTAAAATCTAACCATGGGTAATGAAGGTGCTCCACTCCTGAAACAATAAGCATATCCACACTTGAGAGAGAACGAGAGAGAGAGAGAGAGAGAGAGAGAGAGAGAGAGAGAGAGAGAGAGAGAGAGAGAGAGAGAGAGAGAGAGAGAGAACAAGATGAAGAGCTTGGGCCAAGCTGGATAAGGGTGATTAAGGCTTGAACTTCCAAATACTGACAGATGTAAGAAAGCGAAGTGAAGAAGAGAGTGAATGTGTGAAAGAGAAAAAATAGAGAAAGGGCAAAGGCCCACAGCCAGTGGTGATGGTAGCTGGGGCCACGCATCCTCCAAGCACATATCAGTGGTGGTGAAAACAACAAGGAGGTCTGAGGGCCACATGCCTCAGGACCCAAAGGAAGCCAAGGAGAGCACAACTAATTTCTGCCCAACAATGGATCATGGATGGGCGCCCACACAGTGGCAGGTGCTTTGAATAGCACCATGGCCCTTGCAGCAGGGAGCTTCTCCTCTCTCTCTCCCCCTCTCTCTCTTTCTCTCTCTCTTCCAAGGGCCTTGGCGCTTGTTGGCTTGCGTAACCTTTCATTTTCAACAAGGCTTCCTTTTGACTTATAAAGGATGAAAACGATCTCATGGGGGGCCAGAGGAGAAACAGGCAGCGAGGCCTGTGGGGCAAACTCCAGACCAAGTCCTCCGCTCTACTCTCTCTCTCTCTTTCTCTCTTCCTTGGCCTAGGCCTGAGTCCTTTTCAGTTTTTTTTTCATCTCTAGCTTCAGTTTTTTTGTTACACTTCTTGTTTCTTTTTGTGTGTTGGTGTTTTTTTAATAGTTGTGGAGTTTGTTCTCCACTGGTGCCGGCTGGGCTGTCCTCCGGGCCATGCAGGGGTAAAGGCAGGGGAAGTTCCCCAACCTTAAGAACATTCTTTCCGGGGTCATAAGGTCAGGCTTCACAGATGTCTCACGCAGACAGTCAGTTGTCTAAGGACTGCATCCCAGGGAGTAAGCATTCGTTCCAAACAATGCGGCTTTTCCCCCTCACTTACAAAAGATGTTAAATGTGTTTGAGGTTTTTTTTCACTCGGTACTCGTTCTTTTTTTGTTCCCGAGGTGGGGTTTTTGGTTTTCAAAACATTTTAAGAAAGGACTGGTTATCGCAAGACAGCAATGTTTTCTTCTTTCTTTCATTCTTTTAAACCCTCCTCTCTTCCTGAGCTCCCACCACTTGTTCTAATGGGGCCTTAGTCATCATTGCCTGATGGAGGATGGTAAGATGCTTTTAAAAATATTTATTTCTTAAAAACATGCGTTGCCAGGGGAGAAAGACAAAAGCACGCAACTACTACACAACAACTGTCAAAGTACATGCTCATACACACAAACTCTTGACTAGGCAGGGCAGAAGTCAGACAAACAGCAACCCTAAATAAAGAGAAAGACAATATTTGAAGAAGAGCATTGCTGTGTAGCCTCAATCACAACAAAATGGTTCAAATAAATCATTWCCCGAACCAAATGGCTTTCATTAAAGCATACTCTAACTACTATATTTCAGGGGGGTGGGGCATGACGCTGGAAATAAGGGAAAAAGATGGCAGCATTTACCATGCATGTTCAGCCTCAGAACATGGAAAACTGTGTAATTGGAACAACCTTTAAAAAAAACAGGCGCTGAGCTCCCTATCCTTGTATAGCTTGTTTCTTTTTTATCTCTCTCTTTTGATAAAGCGTTTTTCCCTTACCCCCTCCAAACATCTTCCCTGTATTCTGAAATTGATAACCTTCTAAATGAATTATGGTAGATGCATAATGAATGTTTTCTCACCCTGAGCCCTGAAGCCAGCCAAGATGGGTGTGTCTTGTTTGGCATGTTGATTTGTGTTGTTGCACATTTAGCCCCTCTGTTACTTAAGAGTGCTGCTTGCTCACTGCTTGGGGCATGTAAATAAGGAATTATCCTTGCCGACTAACACTCCATATACCTCCTTGGGGTAATCAGAAAATATTAGACTCTGGCTTCCAATAAACAGAGCTAATGGCACTAAAGCAATGTCAGATCTCTCACCTCCCTCAGTTTGCTCCCCTGTCCCTTAAAATACAGGAACAGAAAGTGATCAGGTGTCTATGTGTAGTAAGTAGACATTCCGTTCTACCCTACAACAAGCACCCATTTGCTGAAAGACTCACTAAACCATGTAGCAGTGGGAATCAGACTAGAAAATGAGCTTATCTCCTATAATGCCCTCCAATGATTTGAAGAAACGTAAAAGACGTGCGTGTAAAAATGGGGGAAGAACTCAGATCTTAACTGAATGAATTGTCTTTATGGTCCTCCCACTCCCACTCTCCTGTACGCAGGCCGCATTGTTAATGCCACTACCTGTAGTGTAGCTGCTCTACTCAGCTCCAAATACCCCAAACCCACCCTAACAAACCCACTCTTACAAACCCACCCTAACAAACCCACCCTAACAAACCCACCCTAACAAACCCACCCTAACAAACCCACGGAGAGAATTAACAACCCTGTCTTACAAATCCAACCCTAACAAACCCACTCTTAACAAACGCCACCCTAACAAACCCACTCTACAAACCCATCCCTAACAAACCCCTGTCTTACAACCCACCCTAACAAACCCACCCTAAACCCACTCTTACAACCCGCCTACAAAACCCACTCTTACAAACCCACCCTAACAAAAACGCCTGTTCTTACAAACCCACCTTTACAAACTCACGTCTTACAAACCCACCCTAACAAACCACTCTTAAACCCAGCGGCCACTCCTAAGCAACCCTGTCTTACAAACGCCACCCTTACAAAACCCACCCCTTACAAACTCACGTCTTAAAAACTCACTCTTACAAACTCAGCTCTTACAAAACTCACTCTTACAACCACCCTAACAAACCCTGTTTTAAATACCGCACCTTACAACTCAACTCTACACTCACCCTAACAAACCCTGTCCTACAAACCACCCTTAGCAAACTCACTCTTTACAAAACTCACTCTTACAAACTCACTCTTACAAACCCACACTTAACAATACCTGTCTTACAAGACCCACCCTTACAAACTGCAACTCTTCACCCCACTCTTACAAACCCACCAAACAAACCCACCCTAGAACTCACTCTTAAAACTCACCTCTTTAAACCCCACTCTTACAAAGCCTCCACCCTTAAAAACCCACCTTTACAAACTCACTGCTTACAAACCCACTCTTACAAACCTCACCCTAGAACAAAACCCACCCTTACAAACCTCCACTCTTACAAACTCAACTCTTACAAACCTCACTCTTACAGAACCCACCCTTAGCAAACCGCCCCTTGCAAAAACTTCACTCTTACAAACTCAACTCTTACAAACCCACTCCCTTACAAAACCCACCCTTAACAAACCCATCCCTTACCAAACCACCCTTACAAACCTGCAATCTTCAAACACTCTTACAAACCCAGCCCTTACAAACCCACCCCTTACAACTCACTCTTACAAACCACGTCTTACAACAACAAACTGGTTGTTCGGTGCTTTCCCTGGGTAAGGGGCAGTAGCTCTTCGGCTGCATT
>NC_036843.1:16480096-16534429 GCF_002910315.2 Salvelinus sp. IW2-2015
AGATTCACAACTGTCAGTGTCCATGCTAGCTGGGCTAACAACAAATGTAGAATTACTGATGCTAGCATTGGATTTGCTCGTGGAAGCAGAACAACTTCTGTTGTCGACAGGTGCATGTGTAGTACTGCTGGTAGTAGCAGTACTACCAGTAGAGCTGGTATGTGTCTCTATGGACGCGGGCCTTACTTATTTTAACCATTTATCCATTTTCATCAAACGGAAGGAGTAGCAGCTACATTTGGCTACATACGGACCGTTAGTGGAATTCCCGCGAGAGAGTAACGGTTAATGTGATTGGATATTAATTATTTGACTAGCCTACCTGTATTTGACATTGTGTTGTTATTTCGCTGAACACTAGATGGTTTAATTTTATTTTTGGCGGTGAAACGAGCCTACTCAGGCGAGAAGAAAACCTTGCCTCTGCGAATCACATTTTTATTTGGCGTACCCCCAACGGCATTGTGCAGTTTGGGAATAGCTACTCTAGACTATACCACACCACACAGCTAACTAGCTAGCAATACACTTACCTTCAACAATGCTTTACTTTTTATTTATTCATTTATCATTTTTTGGCGACTCTAGCTTTGAGGTGGGGTTAAGAGACTCGAGGGAGGGGGGGGGTTACAGGAGGGATTAGAGAGTTAAGGGAGACAGAAGAATGAAGAAAGTAAAAGAGCAAGGCTCATTGGTCAAACACAAAGAAGCGTGCGAGGAAGGAGACGCTGGGAGTCAGGGTTAAATACCAACTAAGGACACCTTAAACGGGGCAGGCTGAGCAGCTATGCAGGGCACTGGAGTCCCCCCGCAGGTGCGCCTTTGACAGATGTGGCCTCCCTAACCTCTCTCTCAGCTAGAATGGGGACCGGGGTCAGGCCAGACATAGCCTGGGGCTGCCTATGGCACCCGACTGTCTCTGGAACTCTCTCTCGTTGCTTTACACACAAACACACACACAACAAATCTGGTGGCGACTAGATCAATTGGATTATCGCCTCTTAAAACAAGATCCACAATTTCCTGGGAAAGCAGTATCCCTTTAAAGAGGCCGAACAGCATTGTCATCCTTGTAAAAAATACAGCAGCATTGTCATCCTTTACTGTCTATCTCTCTCTCTATTACTCTCTATCTCTCTCTCTATTACTATCTCTCTCTATTACTATCTCTCTCTCTCTATTACTGTCTATCTCTCTCTCCATTACTATCTTTCTCTATTACTATCTCTCTCTATTACTATCTCTCTCTATTACTATCTCTATTACTATATCTCTCTCTATTACTGTCTCTCTCTCTATTATTGTCTATCTCTCTCTATTACTATCTCTCTCTATATTACTATCTCTCTCTATATATTACTGTCTCTCTCTCTCTGTTACTATCTCTCTCTATTACTGTCAATCTCTCTCTCTATTCCTGTCTATCTCTCTCTCTATTACTGACAATCTCTCTKTATTACTGTCTATCTCTCTCTCTATTACTATTTCTCTCTCTCTATTACTATCTCTCTCTCTCCATTACTCTCTCTCTCGCTCTCTCTATTACTATCTCTCTCTCTATTAATGCCTCTCTCTATTACCATCTCTCTCTATATTGCTATCTCTCTCTCTATTACTATATCTCTCTTTATTACTGTCTATCTCTCTCTCTCTATTACTGTCAATCTCTCTCTATTACTGTCTATCTCTCTCTCTATTACTATCTCTCTCTCTATATTACTGTCTCTCTCTCTCTATTACTGTCTATCTCTCTCTATTACTACCTCTATCTCTATTACTATCTCTCTCTCGATTACTGCCTATCTCTCTCTCTCTCTCTTGCTATTACTGTCATCTCTCTATTAATGTATATCTCTCGTCTATTACTATCTCTCTCTCTCTCTATTTACTGTCATCTCTTCTCTATATTATGTTCTCTCTCTCTCTATATTACTGCCCTTCTCTCTTCTATTACTTATCTCTTCTCTCTCTCTATTACTATCTCTCTCTCTCTATACTATCTCTCTCTATTACTATCCTCTCTCTATTATATCTTCTCTCTCTATTACTGTCTCTCTCTCTCTATTATTGTATATCTCTCTCTATTATATCTCTCTCTCTATATTACTGCTCTCTCTCTCTATTACTATCTCTCCTCTATTCCTGTCTGTCTATCTCTCTCTCTCTATTACTGTCAATCTCTCTCTATTACTGTCTATCTCTCTCTCTATTACTTATCTCTCTCTCCCTCTCTCTCTATTACTATCTCTCTCTATTAATGTCTCTCTCTATTACTATCTCTCTCTATATTTGCTGTCTATCTCTCTCTTCTATTACTACTATATCTCTCTCTATTACTGTCAATCTCTCTCTATTACTGTCTATCTCTCTCTATTACTATCTCTCTTCTATTACTGGTCTATCTTCGCTCTATTACTATTTCTATCTCTATTACTATCTCTCTCTCAATTAATGCCTATCTCTCTCTCTCTCTCTCTTCTATTACTGTCTCCTCTCTCTCTTACTGTCTCTCTCTATTAATGTATATCTTCTATTATATCTCTCTCTCTATTATTGTCTTCCTCTCTCTATTACTATCTCTCTCTCTATATATTACCTCTCTCCTCTCCTCTCTATCTCTCTCTCTCTCTCTCGTCTCTCGCTCTCTCTCTTCTCCTCTCTCTCTTCTCCTCATCTCTCTCTCTCTCTCTTCTCTCTCTCTCCTCTCTCTCTCTCTCTCTCTCTCTTCTCTCTCTCCATCTCTCTCTCTATTACTGTCTCTCTCTATTACTATCTATCTATCTCTCCTCTCTAATTACTATCTCTCTCTCTAATACTGTCTCTCCTCTCTCTATTACGGCTCTCTCTCTCTCTCTATTACTATCTATCTCTATTACTATCTCTCTCTCTATTATATCTCTCTCTATTACTATCTCTCGTCTTCTCTATACTATCTCTCTCTATTCTATTCTGTCTCTCTTCTCCTCCTCTCTATTATGGTCTATCTCTCTATTACTATCTCTTCTCTCTCTCTATAGTGTCATTCTCCTCTATTATTTTGTCTATCTCTCTCTCTATTACAATCTCTGTCTATATATTACTGTCTCCTCTCTATTACTATCTCTCTCTATTCTGTCAATCTCTCTCTTATTACTGTCTATCTCTCTCTCTCTTCATTTCACTGTCAATCTCTCTCTATTACTGTCTATCTCTTCTCTATTACTATCTCTCTCTCACTCCTATTACTGTCTCTCTCTCTATTACTCTCTCTATTACTATCTCTCTCTATATTACTGTCTATATCTCTCTCTATTACTATCTCTCTCTCTATTACTGTCTCTTCTCTATTACTGTCTCTCTATCTATTACTGTCTCTCTTCTATTATACTGTCTATCTCTTCTATTACTATCTCCTCTCTCTCTTTACTATCTCTCTCTCCTCGATTACTGTCTCTCTCTCTCTATTTACTGTCTCTCTCTATCTATAACTATCTCTCTCTCTCTATTACTATCTCTGTCTCTATACTTTATCTCTCTCTCTCTATTACTATCTCTCTCTCCTCTCCTCTCTCTCGATACTGTCTCTCTCTCTTTCTACTACTTGTCTCTCTCTCTCTATTACTGTCTGTCTTCTCTCTCTATTACTTCTGTCTCTCTCTCTATTAGTCCTTCTGTATCTCTCTCTCTCTATTACTGTCTCTCTCTTACTATAATTCTCTATTTCTCTACCTTCTTCTCTTTCCTTGCTCTACATCTTACTTACTCAATATCTCTATTTACATCTTACTCTATTTCTCTCTCTCTCTTTCTAGCCCATGAGTGCAACACACAGAGAACAGGTCACCATGCTTCATATAGTTCAATCATGATTGCTTTCCTGTTTCCCCCCATCAATTCCTCTCTGTTTTTTAATTACACCCAACTCACTTCCAGAGAAGCTGGTCTTCATCTACTAAAAGAGAGGACAGAAAGAAAGAAAGAGAAAGAAAGAAAGAAAAGAAAGAAAGAAAGAAAGAAAGAAAGAAAGAAAAGAAAGAAAGAAAGAAAAGAAAGAAAAATAAAGAAGCTTTCCCCTGATGGCGCATAACATACATTCTCTTCAGCTGCTGTCAGAATAATTTTAGTAATTTTTTCCCTATGTCCAGCAAACATTAGTTTGCACATTAGCTTGACCCAGTTAATGTGTCTTTCCCGCTGCAGAGGGAGAAAAGAGAGGGAGAGGATCCAGGCTCGGGTTGATCAGAGCCGGGCCCGACTGAACTGGGCTGGTGGCCTGTTCATGCATTATGGACCAGAGGACCTAGCCACAGCCAGAAAGGGAGGGAGGGAGGGACAGCGCTCTGAGGAACATCTGAGAACCAAAGGGAAGGGAAGAGAGGAGAGGAGAGGAGAGGAGGGAGGGAGAGGAGAGGAGAGGAGAGGAGAGAGAAGGAGGAGAGGAGAGGAGAGAGAGGAGAGGAGAGGAGAGGAGAGGAGAGGAGAGGAGAGGAGAGGAGAGGAAGAGGAGGAGAGGAGAGGAGAGGAGAGGAGAGAGGAGAGGAGGGAGGAAGCGAGAGAGGAGAAGAAGAGAGGAGGAGAGGAGAGAGGAGAGTGGACTGAGTGGAGAGGAGAGTGTTGTGGGGTGTGGCAGAGTGGAGGGGAAAGCTTGGGGAAGGCAGGAAGGAGGGAGTGGGTGAAATCCTCTGGTAGAACTTACTGGAGATCCTCTGGTAAGACTTACTGGAGAGCATTAACGCTGTCTTTTCTTTCTATTCTTTTGATGTGTGCTTTTTTTTCTCATAGATTCCAGCATGTTAAGAGAGAGAACAGAGAGGGGGGGTGAGAGAGAGAGGAGGGGGAGCTGATCATTCTGCTTTTAATATCACCATTTGGAAAAGGGGCCAGATAGTCTGCAGTGAGTGAGGGGGGGAGGTGGAAAGAGAGATAGAGAGAGACTAAAAGAGAGGATGAGCCTGAGAACTGAGGCCCCTTGAAACAGCTTGGAGCAAAGCAATGTGTGTGTGTGTGTGTGGTGTGTGTGTGTGTGTGTGTGTGGTGTGTTGTGTGTGTGTTGTGTGTGTGTGTGTGTGTGTGTGTGTGTGTGTGTGTGTGTGTGTGTGTGTGTGTGTGTGTGTTGTGTGTGTGTGTGTGTGTGTGTGTGTGTGTGTGTGTACACCAACGTGCGTCTGAGAGTGAGGCCTGTGAATGCCTGTAAATGCCTGTGAATGCTGAATCCAGCAAGAATCTGGTCTCAGTGCGGAGTGGAGGGAGCAGGAGAGATCCATTTTAAAACTATGTGCATTAACTATACTGGCCCCATAGATTAAGCACTCTGCATGAATAATTTAGCCACTCTTATGCTAATGGGATCATGAAAGTATCCCCTCTGTTCTGTGTTTTCTTCCCCCTCCYGAGCAACTATTCTCAGCTTTCAACAATAGCCCTGCCCCTTCCGAACAAACCCAGTGACACTGACAATGCTTTCACAACAACCCCACAGACACCTGACTAGCATGGCCTGGACATGTAGTGACACAGGTTACAACACCTTGGAGACCTCTTCATGTACTAACCTTATACATGTAGGAAAGTGATACCATGTAGTAAAGTCATGCTGTAAAGTCTATTTTACGGCCAGGCCTGTGTAGGAAAGCTCTGGGTTGATCTGACGTCAGTCTCCTGCTTTGGCTAGGGTGTCACTAAGGTGTGTGGACACAGTGATTGATTGCACAAATGCCAGTAAAAGCCACAGGCGGAAAGCACACCAGGCACATCATGATAGCTCTTAATTTATTGTTAATGCGATCATTGTTGCCATTTAAGTGGTTTTGTAAGCAATCTACTGAGGGCAGGCTCCTCTTCCTAAACCTTTCACCCTGGCTGCTGCTGTCCTCACCCTGGCTGCCCTCACTTCATCCTCTTTCTATCTCTCTCTCTCTCTTTCGCTCTGTTCTTCTTGAGCATCTCTCTCTCTGCTCTCTGTATTGTTTTGAAAGAAGGAGGAACGTCTAGCCTGCCTGTTTCCACTGCTGTGGTGTTGTGGTGAGGTAGGGGCACTGTGTAAAAGTTATCAGTCCTCTAACAGCTGGGAGTGACGGCCATAAAACAGCAGGGCCCGGTTCTGCTTTACTGTTTATCTGTTGTTTATTGGCCAGTATTCAGCTTTAATTACTAGTCTAAATTAAACTCTAACAGGCACCCAGAGACAGCCAACTAGCACATACACACAGGGCAGGAACAGCAGACACAACAATGCAACAAGGCTTCCATCTTGTGTTTTAGCTGAGTCCCTGGCTTCCTTTCTGTTGTGGTTTCCTTTTACTTCTCTTATTTTGGGGGGGACTTCATTTGAGCACACAGTAAAGCTGTACCAGGGCCTTGAAAAAAGAGAAAAATAAGCCAAAGGTCTGGAAACTGACAGATTTCTGGGTTTGGCCAGGGAGCCGTGTCCCCACAAGGAATGACCCCCCTCTGGTGAGCTCAACCACAATGGCCCTGCCTAGAGGGGCCCCTGGCCAGGGATGGGCGAGCTGCACACACTCCAACACACACTGAAAACACACACACCACACCGCCACCAGGGCTACTGTAGCACGCTCCCACCAAGCCCCACCACTCTCTCTCTCTCCCTCAACCTCTCTCTCTCTCTCCCTAAAACTCTCTCTCTCTCTCCTTCAACCTCTCTCTCCCTCAATCTCTCTCTCTCTCCCTCAACCTCTCTTGCTCCCTCAACCTCTCTCCCTCAACCCCTCTCTCCCTCAACCTCTATCTTTCTCTCTCTGTACCTCTCAGGGGAGTCTGTGTAGCTGCAGAACATGGAGGATTGTTCAATTGCTGAGAAAATGTACAAAACGTTTTCTCTTTTTTTTTGCTGGGGCTTTTGGTAGTAAAATGGGGGGAATGGTACGGAGAGGCCTTTTGCTCACCACTCAAGATGTCAACATGGATTTGGTTTTCATGCATATCTAATAATTATAGGAGCGGACTGAAGAAAGGGAGGGAGGGAGGGAGGGAGGGAGGGAGGGAGGGAGCTTCCCTAACTTGAAGTTGTATCAGTAGTGAGGATTTACTGTAGTTGAGTGAGTCTGTGAGTGTATCTGACAGTACAGTGTTTGGCATGGACATGAAGTGGAGTATGCTTCATCCGTTTCCAGCTCAAACACACTTTGGGTGTTTTAAACTGATATTGGCCACCTTCTTCGAAATAAACTCCTATTTTTAAACAGCCACTGACATCAGGTCTGACTTATTACTACTTCATTTACGTTTCTGGTGTCTCAAGATAAGCTCAGAATAAATCAAAGGTGCTGCTAATCAAAAGGGCTACAAGACGAGCCAACACTGATGCTCTGATAGTGGAGAGCACTGAGCTGAAATCTGTAAGGAAGCCTATTGAAACTTCTGCCATGCACCACTGCTGTTTATCAAGCTAGAACACATGGAGTTCTAATCACAGACAGTAAGTAAGAGTGCAGAATTTCCCCCCAAGGTGATAATTCATATTTTCATTTTTGGAAGGGATTTCAGAGTGGAAAAAAAGTGTGTGAGCGAATGAGGTGGAGGATGAGGAGGGAGGGGGGTGGGGTGTTAGCAGGCCTGTGTGCTGTACCCAAACCCTCTCTCCAATGTGTCAAAACCTTAACTGGCAATCTCTACTGACAGCTATGAGCATGCTTCACCTTGCTTACTGCTTCACAATAAATGATWCCTTAAGAGYGGATACACATATTTTCTCACTGGTTAACCTCTCTTGYGTACGTGAGACGTTAGCGTCCCACCTCTTCAACAGCCAGTGAAACTGCTGGGCGCCAAATTCAAATACAGAAATACTCATTATAAAAATTCAGAAAACAAAACATATTTTACATAGGTTTAAAGATGAACTTCTTGTGAATCCAACCACGGTGTCAGATTTTTWAAATGCTTTACGACGAAAACATACCTCACGATTAATAGAGAACATTACAAACAGCAGACAAATCATTACAAACAGTAACCAGCCAAGTAGAAGAGTTACACAAGTCAGAAAGAGATAAAATTCATCCCTTACCTTTGATGATCTTCATATGGTTGCACTCAGCAGACATTCATTTACTCAATAAATGTTCCTTTTGTTCGATAGTCTCTTTATATCCAAAAACCTCCGTTTTGTTCCCGCGTTTTCTTCAGTAATCCACAGGCTCAAACGCAGTCATTACAGGCAGACAAAGAAATCCAAATTGTATCCGTAAAGTTCATAGAAACATGTCAAACGATGTTTATATTCAATCCTCAGGTTGTTTTTAGCCTAAATAATCGATAATATTTCAACCGGACAATAACGTCATCAATATAAAAGGTAAACAAGAAAGGCACTCTCTCGGTCGTTTGCATGAAAAAGCTCTGTGACACTTTAGTGTCACTCATTCGGACTGCTCTTACTTCCTCATTTTTCAGAATACAAGCCTGAAACAATTTCTAAAGACTGTTAACATCTAGTGGAAGGCATAGGAACTGCAATTTGAGTCCTAAGTCAATGGATACTGTAATGGCATTGAATAGAAAACTACAAAAACAAAAACAAAACTACTTCCCGAATGGATTTTTCTCAGGTTTTCGCCTGCCAAATCAGTTCTGTTATACTCACAGACACTATTTTAACAGTTTTGGAAACTTTAGAGTGTTTTCTATCCAAATCTACCAGTTATATACATATAATATCTTCTGGGCCCGAGAAGCAGGCAGTTTAATTTGGGCATGCTTTTCATCCAAAATTCTGAATGCTGCCCCCTACCCTAGAGAAGTTAAAATGTTTTCTGGCAGGGGTTCAGAATAATGCTCAGTGCTGAGATACAAGCGAGAGATTATGTTGTTACGAATGTACATTTTCTCTAGGCCTGTATCTACACTCACACACTCTCTCTCTCTCTTTCTCAGAAGGGAGGGAAAGGTATGAGAGGTGTATGCTGTCATGTAATTMACCTAACAGGAACTATAAACCGTCAAAGTAATGACTGATTAACATGAGGAGGAAAACAGGAGAATTCACACTCGCCAACGCATCCACTTAGCCATTGTCAGAGACCCCTGTGTAGGTTATATAAATCAGGAACATTTCAACACTCACTAGAAAATACAAGACCCAAAAAGGTGGCCTTAAGACTTCTCATTTAAAAGAAATTAAGCGATTTTTTTAAGCCCCACTATTCTTTCAACCTGCAGTGGGCTAAATCAGGCCCACACAGAGTAATTATTGGTAGTCTTAAACAAATCTACTTTGAAACAAAAGTATACYCCTCACACACATGGTTATGGGCTTACAAAAAAGCAGACACCTGTACCATGTCAGATATAGAGGTGAAATGTTATACATTTTGAGATTGGATCCCAATATTACACTTTATATACATCACAGAAGACTGAAATATAACAAAACTGTTTGATATAGAAACACTGGATTTCCGTCATAAAAAAAGTTTAAAACTTTATTAATTATGAAATGATTAAAAATATGAGTAACATTCCACCCATGAGGCCAAAGAGGGGGCTTTTGGTCATTGACTGCAGGAAAGGGCTACAAGTATTCGCAGAAAAGGATGATTAACTTATGTTTTTTTTGTTCGTTCCTTACAGCTCTTGTCTTTCCTTCCGCCTCCCTGACTCTCTATCTCTTTCTCTCTATCTCTTTCTCTCTATCCCTTTCCCCTCATTCTTTCTTTCATTCTTTCTTTCTTTCTTTCTTTCTTTCTTTCTACAGTACCTCAACCTCCACCCATTTTAACAGAGGCTAACCTGTTAAATACCTGATTAATTAGGTGAGGCACACGTTTGGCTCTTTCTCTGTGGGCTTAAGTGTTCAGACTATGGAGTGTATTTTTGTAACGTGGAAATATGGTTGAGATGAGAAGGCTATCCATGCATGGAGAGGAGTAGAGTGGAGGGGAGAGGACAGGGGGCTCTGTCAGAGTGGAAGGGCCAGAGTTGTGAGTCAGGGAGAGCTTCAAGCGTAAACGTAATTGCAAGAATGTGAAAAATGAGGCGGACGGGCTCCCGAGCGGAGCTAAAGGTCAGAGCGAGCCTCACACGAAACAACTGGCTGGAGGACGGCCTCATTAGACCATTAAATCAGCTGCCTCCTCTCTCTCGCTCCTTTCTCTCTTCTTTTTTCTCATTCACACTCTTTTTTTCTCTCTGTCTTGATTTTCTCTCCTCATTTTCCCTACTCTGTTTTTTCTACTCCTTTCTCTCTACACCTCCTCGTTTTGGCATCTCTTTTTCTCTCTCCTCTTTCTTTTGTTCTATCCCCCTCCTCCTTATTTTCCTTTTTTTCACTCAGGGGTTTGAGCTGGAGGTAAGTACAGCATTTATCCCCTTTTGGTCTGGGGCAGAGAGGCCCAGGTCTGGTCTGGGGCAGGGAGGCCCAGGTCTAGTCTGGGGCAGGGAGGCCTAGGTCTGGGGCAGGGAGGCCCAGGTCTGGTCTGGGGCAGGGAGGCTCAGGTCTAGTCTGGGGCAGGGAGGCCTAGGTCTGGGGCAGGGAGGCCCAGGTCTGGTCTGGGGCAGGGAGGCACAGGTCTAGTCTGGGGCAGGGAGGCCTAGGTCTGGGGCAGGGAGGCCCAGGTCTGGTCTGGGGCAGGGAGGCACAGGTCTGGTCTGGGGCAGGGAGGCCCAGATCTGGTCTGGGTCCTACTTGGCCCAGTGCTCAGCGTCGTACGGTAACTGTCTTGGCCCATATTGATCAGCTGTTACTGGATCCGGTGATGAGAGGAGTCGATAAGTGCTCTGTGGATTACAGGTCACTTGTACATATGCGTGTAAGATAATCAATAGGGAGTGCATTTCTTTCTACTTCCTCCCTCTCTCTATTATTTCTCTCCCTTGTGCAGCCTTCTTTTCTGCATCGCTTAGTCTCTATGAAAGGAGGGCTCCTGTACTGGCTTTGACTGAATCTCAGAGCTACTGTTCACCTTGCCAGACACAGGCCACAGTGACTGGCCAGATCCTCTCTAAATCGCGGTGCACCTCGAGAACCGGAGATACTGTCAAGGCCAAGCCCCTTTTGTTCAGCCAGTCAGCTGCCTTTGATGCAACTAGTCCTGACACGGGCCCACCACAAAGGTCTACTCTAGGAGTGTCTCTGTGGTCAGTAATGGCTCAGCAACACAGCCACTCCGACAGACTCACAGACTCAGACAGACTCTATGATTAAACCAGCACAACCACAGAACACACACACACACCATCAATATATTTGATTGCCTATCTGCAAAAGGATAGCCGTGATTGAACTTGACAAGCATCTGGCCTGTTGTGGAGACAGACAGTGTGAGGGAGAAGAGTGTGTGTGTGTGTGTGATGAAATTCCATGCAAACCCCAGACGGAAACAGACACACACACACACACACACACACACACAGCCGCCAGTAAAAGGAGCTCTGACTGCAACAGAGAACATTGAAAACAAGGGCAGGACAAGAAAGGAAAGGCTAGTGGCTAATCAACACTGTTGTCTTAGCAAAGACACTATTAAGATAACAGTGTTGAATCCCTTATTCATGAATTGAAACAAGTTTGTTAGTTCTGTTTTGGTGTGATGCCTTGCGTTGATGTCTTCGTTTGAATACTTCAACAAATGTGAATACTAGAAAGTCAGAACACTGTAACTATCCAAAATGCAGACTCACAGACATGACTTGCATTATAACTATAATATTGTGTACAGGTTGTTCTTTTTAATGCATTGTGGCAGGCTGGCTGGCAAGCAGTCCATCCAGTCTAGAGCCAGATAAAAACACAAGTTGTTCTGAGTTGTAATTAGGCTTGTCATGCTAGCAACGTTAATATGTTTTAAATGCTAGTGAAAACTGGCACAAATATCCTATTAATCACCTGCTTTTCTTAGAGCCCTGTTCAACTCCACCCCTAAATAGCTACAGTTACAGCAGTTAATAATGTGCTGTGCTGTGCTGTACTGTTATGTGCTGTGCTGTACTATGCTGTGCTGTGCTGTTATGTCCTGCACTGTGCTGTACTGTATCTGTGCTGTGCTGGTGCTGTGCTGTGCTGTGCTGTGCTGTTATGGTGCTGTGCTGTATGTGCTGTGCTGTGCTGTGCTGTTAATGTGCTGTGCTGTGCTGTGCTGTGTCTGTGCTGTGCGGTGCTGTGCTGTAGCTGTGCTGTGCTGATACTGTTATGTGCCTGTGCTATGCTTGTTATGCTGCTGTCCTGTGCTGTGCTGTGCTGTTTATGTGCTGTATGTGCTGTATATACGTGCTGTGCTGTGCTGTGTGTACTGTGCTGTGCTGTTGCTGTGATGTACTGTGCTGTGCTGTGCTGTGCTGGCTGTGCTGTCTGTGACTGATGCTGTTGCTGTGCTGTGCTGGTACTGTCTGTTGTGCTCTGTGCTGTGCTGTGCTGTGCTGTGCTGTACTGTACTGTGCTGTGCTGTACTGTGCTGTGCTGTGCTGTACTGTGCTGTGCTGTTGCTGTGCTGTGCTGTGTTATGTGCTGTGCTGTTATTGTGCTGTGCTGGTTCTGTACTTGTACTGTGCTGTACTGTGCTGTGCTGTTTATGTGCTGTGCTGTGCTGTCTGTGCTGTGCTCTGTGCTGTGTTGCTGTGCTGTGCTATTTTATGTTGCTGTGCTGTACTGTGCTGTTCTGTACTGTGCTGTGACTGTACTGTGCTGTACTGTACTGTGTGTACTGTACTTGTGCTGTGCTGTGCTGTGCTGTGCTGTGCTGTTATGTGCTGTGGCTGTACTGTGCTGTTATGTGCTGTGCTGTACTGTGCTGTACTGTGCTGTAATGTGCTGTGATGTGCTGTACTGTGCTGTCTGTGGCTGTTATGTGCTGTGCTGTGCTGTCTCTGTACATGTTATGTGCTGTACTGTGCTGTGAGTTATGTGCTGTACAGTGCTGTGCTGCTGCTGTGCTTGTGCTGTGCGTGTGCGTGTGCGTGTGTGCGCACAAGTGAGAGAAAATGGACACTTCAACACTATTTCTAATGAGGAGTTGAAGAGTAAGTGTCAATGCCATCCATTCTATTTATTCTAGTCCTATAAAGCGGTGGATTGGCAAATCCTTAAAATGTTACATTGCGTGCGTGTATGTTTTTGTGTGGGTGTGTGCATGCGTGCATACCTGTGTGCATTTGTGTATGCTGGCTCACCTTGCTCGCTGCTTGTTGTCACCGCTCTGTGAAGCGTGGCCCCGCTGGAGGGCCCTGGTTGCCGGCCGAGTGTGTGGAGGTGGCGTCATCGTGGTCTCTCCAGGAAGCTGGGTTCTGTTTGGAGTTTTACAAAAGAAGAGAGGAGGATCCATCCAAACCGCAAACCAGGAGAGGAGAGCAGGAAGGAGGAGGAGAGAGATGGGGAAGGGGAAAGAGAGCGGGAGACCACATGAAGTATGTTGGAAACATCAGAGTGACATCTGTAAGGGTCTACAGTGCAGCGAGGATCTCTGTGACTGCTTGCATTCCTTGGGAAAGCAAAGACCTCTACTCATTCCCCCTAGCACACAATCAACAACGCTGCTACAATCAAAAGCAGAAAGACAAAAGCCAC
The DNA here is from genome assembly GCF_002910315.2 of Salvelinus sp. IW2-2015. Taxonomy (NCBI): domain Eukaryota; kingdom Metazoa; phylum Chordata; class Actinopteri; order Salmoniformes; family Salmonidae; genus Salvelinus; species Salvelinus sp. IW2-2015. The sequence continues at coordinate 16,493,595 of NC_036843.1, forward strand.
ATGCACAAATGTCTAAACTCTGAATTCACACAGTTTCATTAACACATAAGAGCACACAACACAGAGAAGACAGTTAATGTGGAGTCTGATTTTGAACGGTGCAGGCAGGGCGCTCGCTGAAGAATTGTCTAAACACATATGGCCGGCGCCCGTGGACTTAGTTTATACCGTAACCAATTGAGACTTCCGTGTCAAGTGAGGAATATCGAGGAAAGAAGTCTAAATACACCACAAAGAGCTATTCATCATGACGCACTGTCAGAAATGAACATAAGAGATGACAGTGATTCTCCCTCTAATCTGCCAAACAATATGCACACAACACACAACAACACACACACCACACACACACACACACACACACACACACAACACACACACACACAACACACACACACACACACACACACACACACACACACACCCAACAACACAGACACACAGACACACAGAGAGACCACACAGAGAGACACACACACCCCGAGAGACACATACATTCAGAGAAAGCTCAGAACACTCCTACAGAGACAACTGGCTCCAATAGTGGCATGGTTTGCACAATAAAAACTTGGAGCTCATAAGTACAGTTACTCCTCCCTTTCTCTACTTCCCTTTTTCCTCCCTCGGCTCCTCCCTCTCTCTCCTCCCTCCTCTTCTCTTCATCTCTCTTTTTCCATTCTCTTCTTCCTCTCTCTCCTCCCTTTCTCTCCTCCCTCTCTCTCCTTGTTCTCTCTCTCCTCCCGTTTTCTCTTTCTCCTCCTTCTCTCTCTCCGGTCATTCCCAGGTCCCTGCTGGTCCGGACCGGGGAACTGGCGTCCTACAGCACAGTACAGGAAGGCTTTATCAGTGCCACACGAAGGCAGGCTACAAGTGGAAATTTCCTCTGCCATTCACACCACAGAGGGATAGACTGACCACGTCACTCCTATACACACAGTACAGATAGACACATGAGTCACACACACACACACACACCTACACTCACAACACACACACACACACACACACACACAACACACACACACACACACACACACACAACACACACACACACATACTTACATTTACAATCACATATTTATACACAAGACCATCGCTCACATACACCATAACACACACACACATACAAACAAAGTCTAGTCTATCCCAACTTAACTTGTCACCTTTTTAAAAAATGACAAAATGTTGGCCCAACTTGTCTGGGGCCCTGGAGAAGCAGCCCCTTGAAAGGAGCCCAAGCCAAACAAACACAGGCCTGCACCAAGGCTTCCCACAAACCTTAGTCCACTTCTCCCAGCTCAATTTGTTTTTGTCTCAAACACACACACAAATATTAAAAGCAGGAGGGAAAGTACAGGCCACAGAATTATTTCAAAAGAGACTGTTTTTACTAATCACCTTAAGCTCAGTAGTGATCCTGCTGAACGTTTGCCTGCTAGTGAGGCTGCCCCAGTTTGAGTGAGCTGTTCTGGGGGAGGACAGACAGGAGATTGAGTTCACGAGGAGAGGCTATGAGGCAGCAGCACAGAGCGGTTAGCTGACTGGCTGGTTGGTCCTTATGTGCTGCCGTTGCTGCTCTGGCTCTGGCTGTGCCTACGAGCAGCTCAGCGGCCCTCCTTTCATCTGGTAAGTTTTTGGGGAGGAAGACTGTGTTCTCAAACAGCTCGGAGCGGAGTGGAAAACAGCAGGCAGACACAGGCCCTTCAGCCCCAGCACTCCACTACAACCCCTCTCAGCGTCAGCTGTTCTCCGGATGGCAATCATATAAAGAGCTGGGAGAATTACCCAGAAGAGGAGAGGAGGTGGGTGGAAATAAGGCAGGCCGGACAATAGCCCCCGCATGGGTTTTAGCCCTTCTGAATGAGGGAGTGGAAAAGAGGTGTGCTTCGATGCGGTCAAGAGCCTTCCTTTACAATTATCTGTATATTTATTACATAGAGGGTAACAACACTAACGTGAGCCATCTTATTACACTTCTATTAAGCCAATGTCATTAAAAAAGGAAGGGCAGGCAAAGGGAGGGAGGCAGGCTGAGACAGAGGGGAGAGAGACTGAGAGAGAGAAAGACAGGGAGACAGAGAGAGAAAAGAATAGCGACTGAGACAGATAAATAGTGTCTCCATTCTCGGAGGCCATGAAGTCCAAACCCCAGCCACCAGATATGCAGCCGATTCGTTTATAAAGAGGCTGAAAATGTGTCTCGGCGGGACGCAGCCTCAAGAGCCCAGGCAGTGCATGATGTATTTAGCCAGAGCCAGGCTCCACAGACCCCAAATGGGCTCTTGTTGCTCTAAGGGAAGAAAATGACTGGGTTCCACTTCCTGATCACTGAAACACCCATTGCCGGCCAGACTGACCTAGAAGGCTACTCTACAGTACGCTAACTAACTCAATGACTCTCAGACTCTCTTTCTCTATCTCTCGCTTTCTCCACAACACTGCAGCCAGTCAGGACAGCCTCGGATCTGACGGCCAGCTATGCCAGGGAACCACATGCATTTAATGCAACGGCTGAATCCATAGGACTAAATCTAGCTATCATAGCACAGTAATGTGTCATTTTTAATGGCTCTGGTACTAAATTCTATTCAGAGACAGCTTAGCTAATGGGAGTGATATTTGGCAGTGATTTGCTAGCCAGAAGTACAGTAAATGGAAGCTTGGCCAGGGATCTAGGCCTTGGACTAAACTAGGCCCTGTTGGTCACTGTAACATAAGCAAAGACCAAACAACTGTAGGAAAATTATGTAGGTCCAAACAAATGCTTATGTTTTCATTTGGTCAAACAGGTGCTTCACTATGCGTAGATGTCGCTCACCTCTCATCAATAACCGCTCTCGCATAACATGGCAACAAATATCCCAACACCTGCGTTAACTTTCCACACTCAACAGGGCGACAAAAGCAATAGCCTTCCTTTCCCTGCTGTGAATTATTCAGTGAACCTCTCCAAGCTATGAAAGGTGAGCGCACACCAAGGCCTGCATTACCAATACACAGGCAGACACACACTCACAAACACAGATAGCAGGCCTCCCATGAGTCCATTAAAGTTCAAACAAGACGTTAAAAAAAAAATACTTCACCCAAAAGGGTCTTTCTTCGTCAATCTAAAAACCAAGATCACAACAACAACAAATCACAATGCCTGTAGCACCACGTCATGTGACTACTCCCTGTAGCTTGGCATCATTAGGAGTCAAACAGGGTTCACTCCATGCTCTTCTCTAATTGTGTTAAAGAGCACTGTTACCAGGAGAGACCAGAGCAGCAACGATGCGAACGCAACACAACACACAGCGCAGACAGGCACACAGGCAGACAGACAGGCAGGCAGGGAGACAGGCAGAGAGACAGACAGACCGTCTGACAGGCAGACAGACTGGCAGACAGACAGGCAGGCAGGGAGACAGGCAGGGAGACAGACAGACAGGCATACAGATAATAGATAGACTAGATGGAAAATAAGATACAAGGCAAGCTTGGTCACCCGTGGCTGCCTTCTCTATTTGCTGAGGTTAGCGACTCACAGCTGATAATGCATGTTGTAATTAATATAAAAGCAGGATACAATATGTGGGGAGAGCCTTGTAGTGCATCAGGGCAACAGGAGAACAACTCACTCCTCTCCTCCTGTTGTCCTCCTTTTCTCATGTACACACACACTTGCCCTACCCATCACAGCAATTTCACTGGGTTTTTTTCTTCAGTACATCCCTTGGACTATAAAATACAATTGATTGAGCACCGTCATTGAATTTAATTCAAATTCCCAAGAAACCAAGGAACTGAAAAAGAGGAATGGGCACTGAAAAACTGGTATAATGCAGAGTGAGGCGGGGGACTACACTGGTGTAGTGTATACTGTTGTACCGCTTCCTGCAACGGCTGGGCCTGGGAGGCTCCTCTACTGAACATGTCCCATATTGCTGACACACCAGAAACATAAATCATCATAAATCATAGCCAGCTGACATTTCAAGACACATCTTGCCACACCGCATATGCAGTTAAAGTCCTTGCACATTTTTGTTGAATTTGACACGTAATTACAGAGACACGCCAAAAAAAGATGTTCAAAAGTGAAGGTGCTCTTCTAATAAACAACTGAGAATTTTTTCAGCACCTACAATTATCCTCCAAGAATAAAAAGGAAACATTAATAAAGCATCTAATAATTCACCATTGTGTGTTTTAAGAGATAGGCGTGGCTGGCAGGCAGTGTGTACAGTGGGTAATTTACTTCAGGGCAAAATAAGTCTTCATTGCACTGAATGGCACATTACATGTGCAATCATTCCATCAGAAAGCACAGATAACAACTTGATTACACACCATTGAGCTCTATGTGATTTACAACCTTAACCAGGTTTCCATCCACAGTCTTTATGTGAGTAAAGTCATACTGTATAAAAAAAAAATCACGACAGCTGTGACGGAAACAGGAAGTTTCGGTACAATTGTATAAATGCCAACCGAGAATTTTTGTTAATTCGACATGGTCGGATCTTTTTGTATCAGTAAAATTTGTTAATGTGAGAAATGGCGGTGGAAACGCCTTTAAGTGCACATACTGATATAATAACCATCATATCGAAGTAAACGTGGAGTCACGCGATGATATGGTGTGTTGTCTTCTCACTACGCCTCGGGAAACCATGCAGTTTTTTCCCGCTATACATGAAATACGTTATGATGGACATCACAGGGTGTTGAAAGTGCACGGTGCTGTGCTGATGTTCCTTTCCAATAATTATAGAGGGTCTTATTCTGGTGACATGATGATCAAAGCTTGGCTGCTGTTTGACAAATTAAAATAATCTATAATAATCTCATAATGTAGGATATACCCGCACTGTATCTGCGAGCTTTAGGCTAGATGGCTTGTGGGCACATTCGCTATACAACACAAAAAGTGTGTAGAGTTGAAAATGAGATGGAAACCCATTTAACTTGTATTTTCTATTCGGTACATGGGAATTTTACCGCAAAAGTAATTTTTATATGCACTACGTCATCACTCACAGACTTTTATCCACATCAAGTAAAATTGATGGAAGCACATCTGGAAAATGCGCAGATTTATTTATGCTGATTTTTTTATGTTCACATGCAAATCTGTCGCCAATTGGATGGAAACCTAGCTACTGACTCACAAACATGAGAGCATAACTCCTCAATCTGACAAGTGATTAACTAAAAGACACATCTACAACACACATGACAACATCTTAGAATACAACTGAAATATTTCAAATGACAAAACAACAATAAAATGATTGCTCTTATACACCCCTAAGCAGTAGTTATTATGAACATGCATGGCATGAGGTGCAATAGGTATGAAACAGTGGAGGATCCTCAGAGGAGGAAGGGGAGGACCAGGAATTTCATTTTTAAAAAAATACTGAAACTTTTAAAAAGCTATTATTTTTAGTTAAAACTGTACTAAATATATTCACGTCACCAAATAACTGATTAAAAAACACTGTTTTGCAACGAAGGTCTACAGTAGCCTCAACAGCACTCTGTAGGGTAGCACCATGGTGTAGCTGGAGGACAGCAATTTTTGTCCTCCTCTGGGTATATTCACTTCAATACAAAACTTAGGAGGCTCATGGTTCTCACCCCCTTCCATAGATGTACAAAGTAAGTATGACGACTTCTGGAGGGCGTCCTTCAACTTATCAGAGCTCTTGCAGCATAAACTGACATGTTGTCTATCCAATCAAAGGATCAGAGAATGAATATAGTACTGAAAGCATAAGCCACAGCTAGCTAGCACAGCAGTGCATAACATGAGGTGAGTAGTTGATTCGAAGAGAGAAAAATACAATAATTGAACAGTTTTTAACAAATACATTTCTTCCAAAATAAATAAGCAGCAGAGAGCGACAGCGATAGCTATATTTTATTGTATTTTTCTTTTCAATTTCACCTACTTAGCTAGCTAGCTAATGCAGCTAATTTAGCCTACTCAACAACCTGACTCAAACAGAGGGGAATCTCTGAGTGGAGAACTGCAAATGGAGCACAAAATGAGTCTGATGCCAAGCAGAAATTACAATAAGAAGCATTTTAAATCTGCATTTAAAAAACACAGCAAGATATTTCTTATGCGTTTAATATTTTTTTCCTGCGTGAAAAATGCAGAATTCTTCATTAACACAACCCCTAAGTTTAACTTGCGTGTTAATCTAAGTAAGTGGCTGAATTAATAAGGTGACATAGCATCATATTGTGTTAGCTTTCTGCCGTGTTTGAGAAGTTAAAGCCCTTTGGAAGACTTATTTGTACAGCTGCCACTATCTTGAGTACCTTGCTGCTTTTTCTCCTCTCTGTTCTTACCCGTCTGCTCCTCCCCATCTTCTCAGAGCAGAGCAGGCAGGCCCGTTGCCCTAGCGACTCCAGACTCCACACAGACACAACCTGTAGCCTACACATGCTGCTCCAGAGCCAGTACTGTTCTTCCTTCAGACAAGCATGCGTCAGAAATGTGTTCATTTGCACAATGTCTCTCATTCACAATCACTTGTAAATGTCCAAACTCACCAAAAATGACCTATATATGTATAACCTTATGAGCTGGGTTGCCTGTCTTTGCAATTTGTTTATTTTCGTTTTCACTCATTAGCATATTTAGCTACCAGCCATTAAAATGAGCTATTACTTGTGCTAATTTTGTTAGCATTGTGGTAATAGATGCCCAATGGGCTTTTGTTCTTTTTTTTTGGCGCCCCCTTGTGTACTAAGCTTGGAATTCCGTATATGCAGGTATGAGAGAAGGACGGTAATGATGACATGGAAATCTGGATACCACCCAACCCTACATGGGGAGGTGTTTTCACCTGGTCAAATATAGCTGTTGTGTTGTGCACTGAAGTCCACAAGCGAAGGGAAAATGTGAGAGGAGGAAAGCACGTAGATGTGATGATGCAGTTTGTATGGCTGCTATGAAAGTGCACTGTGTGTGCGGGTGATTAGGGGTGTATTCATTCTACCGATTCTGTGGCAAAAAGTTTCTTAAACAGTAGCAAATGGAACAAAACGGGATGGACCTACCTGAATTTGTCCAATAGAAATTCTCGTTTTAGTTGCAACACGGTTTTGCAACTGTTGGGACTAATGATTACACCCTAGATCAGCTAGGTGCAGGAAAGAGTGTGCAAGGCAGTATTGAATGTGTCACTGTCTGTCACCTTGTCTCTCGACCTGTGTACCTACTTTCATTCATAGGTTAGGTTGTAGCAACCTCATGATGGGTATAGGGCAAATTCAAGAATCATGTGTTAGTCTAAACCTATCAATGTGACATAGAACTGTGTGAATGGAATATGAATGACAGTCATCCAATATTTTGTAAAAGAAATAAGGTAATGCTCATAAACATATAACAAATCCTGGTGTAAAATAAGCTTACACATATCTTAAGAATATGATCATAAAACTACAACTCCGGGAATGTGTTTTAGCTCAGTTGTAGTTTGCATTGGCGTCTATGTTATGGGGCTAGGATGGAGGGATGTGTGGGTAGCAGAGGGGTGGGGGACTGCAACAAGTGAGCCTCGAGCCTCTCTCTCCCTACTACCCATAGTGATTAGACATGCCAGCCAACAGGCCCCTGCATCTGAACACTAATCAAATCGGAAACGTAGGCCCAGACACAAAACAATTGTCTGGAACAGTGCAGCCAGGCCACTCAACGACACATTGTTTTGATGGGGGGATCCAAACAAAGTCAGTCCAGTTGGCGAGAGCTACTTATATTAGAACACCTTCCAAAACGGACAAATTCCACGGTTTAACCGCGCTGAAAGCTCGTGAGGCTAGACGTAGGCTACGCAGGGAGGCAGAGTGTACGATTATGGAGCAAAGAGCGGGTAGTACTAAGCATAGGCACTTAAAGAAACAGGCCATTTATTACATGTCCAATGATAACAACAGAAGCCACTGTATATTGTACAGTATATCATATTATTGGCATGAATCCTTGTCACCATCACGATCAATGTGTTTTTACAGCCCAAGCCTTTACCAGAGAATGAAATGTAAACACTAGTGTTTTCTCTCCGGCCGTGCAGAGCTAAGATAACCTACACATAACCTTTGTGGGAACTACAACCAACAGCCCTCAAGCGTTGAGAGAAAAACCGAGTGGCAGAAAGTCAACTCCCACAATATTTCTTCATAACAAACAAACTATGCACAAGTCATAAAAAAACTGTCTCAATAGCAATGTGCATGTATTGGAGGAAAATTAACATCTTGGCTAATATGTAGGACTACTGATTGAAAAAAAGCCATGCAAAAGACAGGAGGGGGCACAAAGAACAAATTCATTAGAACAGATCATATTCAGCAACCATTAATTCTATTCGCCACCTTAATTGGATGTAGCACAGAGAAGACTGAAATGTAATTTCATTAATMAAAAGACAAGCAGGCACAGCAACTAACGAACGGCACCGCGGCACTGATCGTTTGCTAAGATCCAGACAGACCCTTGTTTTCACTATCCATGTGAAACAAAACATCATCAATTTTCCTGTGACAGGGGTGCTTGGTGGCAGCGGTGCACTGGGTCAAAATGGCGGGGGGGGGGGGTTAGGACAGTCATAGTAAGCCAAAGTAAGAAATCAACAGTAGCATAAAGGCTTCATCCCCTCTGACAAAGGTATAATCCAATCAAAGACAACACAACGTTGAAGTGTAAATAACACAACTAATAATTCTTATTGGGTTCTAATGTCAGGTATGGATGGAGAGAAACCAGGGAGAGAGAGGGAGAGAGGAAAGAGGGAAAAACAAGCTCAAAGCGATGTCTACTTTGCAGTGAAGAACCTCATCATCTCCGGCAAGCCTAACTTTCACCAAATGAGAGGTAGAGGTATATAAAAAATGCATATCAAAGCAAAGAAAAATGGACGCCAGAGATTCAAACTAAATAAATGTGCATATCTAACTATCAAATTGCCTTCCCCTCTCCAACTAGAAGAGAGGATAGAAATGCATGATAAAACAGAGACAAAAATAAATAATAAAATAAATAAAATACAACAAGTGGAGCTGCAACTGCTAGCCATCCCTACAGTACACACACATGTGTTCCTATATGCAGATTTCAATGGTGTGTCCACTCATATTAGTCCTCATCATATTTGGGGCAGATACAACTCAAACTACTAAAATATGATATGGATGTGAGTGTGCATAATGTGGGGGACATAGCCATTAACTACAGAGTTTTAGGGCCTGGTTAAGCACAGGCCACTAGAATATACACTCTACAGTTATAGACCTAAATATCCTCTGTTATTCATGACACAAGACCTACAGTTGCAGCCATACTGTTTTCACTGTTATATCAGCAATTATATTTTGCACTGCATTTCACATTACTGTCAAGAAGTACTGTATAATACAAAATCAGTGTAAAATTAAATATATTATTACTAGTGATGTAGTTGTGACAAAATAGGTGGGTAAAGTCTGATCGTCAACACACTGTACAACATAGTATAACAACGTAAAGCCTAAGCTACAATGCACATACTTTTTTACATTTGCACAACGATAATCTGATAGCACATCCATTATAAGCCTACAGTTCACACTACAGTTGCAGCGCTATAGTATCGTAGTAAACAAGGTACAGAAACGCACAAGCAACCTCCTGCTTTGGTAAAACTGTACACAACAATTAGTTGTTGTAAAATGTTAATTGTTGCCACAATAAAAAAATACATCTCTCCAACCTAAAACGTCGAATGAACAGTCAGTATATAAACGAGCCTAAAACAAATGACTTGTCAAGCACCTTCACGTTTGTTTATTGCTGCTCCTGATTTTCTTTATTGGCATATTTAATTAGCTAATTATCAAAATAATATTTCTCACAAGTGGAGTCGATGACAATTGCTTAGGTCCAAACATTGCGAGGGAACATTGGAAACTGGCTTGAGTATATCAACCATCTGCCACGAAACTAAACAGGCTATCTAATCTCTTGAGTATAAACAAAAGCATGCCTCATTTCTACACTTATTCTGTAAAAGAACTCCACAATATTGAGCTTTAAACCGCTGCTCGGCCCCATTTTGCTATGGGTGTTAATTGTGTTTTAATTTACCTTAGGCATTGCACTCTGACTATCCAACTCTGAACAACGCCGCGGCTATTCAAAGGGAATAAGCCTCTATTATAGCTAGACAGATGCAGCTCAGTGACTTTGCATAACACTTAAATCTGCTTTCATTCCTAATAGGCTTGAGCTCGTGCTGCTAAGATATTAACCAGTCAGTCACTCTGTCGCAATATACACACCCCGAATTCACCAACACGTCATCCCTACAACCTATTTAATACGTATATTAGACCAGATCCCAGATATGAAATCAATAATGAATTATCAACTGTACATTAGGCCTTTACAGTACACCGATGCAATGCAGCATTCCGTTTAAGCCATGTTTAAGGCACCAGATCGATCTTCAAATGTAAAGGCACTGTACTTCATGTGCATATAATTGAATTGGGGGGGACATTGCAAAACCACAGGGCGATCAATAAGAAACAATTAAAAACATTAACATAAACTGCAAGTAACGTCATTGCTACACTACCAAGTCGTGAGGTAGGCCTATAATACCAAATTATGAATTTGACATTGARGGTAGCCCATAAGGTATCCCACTGAATATGACTTTCTCCCTGTCTGCATCCAAATCCGACAGCTTTGTTACGCACGCTACAAATCATTATCGTCTCTAATATTGTCTTCAGAAATTATGCCCTTGTCTTTTTAACATTAGGCCACTCCAAAAACGTGCTATTCTATTGTAGTTATGAGCAAGAGATAATCGCTTTCACATTCAATGTCCAACAATCCACGATGTGCACGGCGGCCATATACAAAGACTAGGCAAACCCTATAGCACAAACACACTCTCCCTCTGTCACACACGCTCTCTATCACACAAACACACACTCACACGAGCGCGCGCTCTCTCACACACAGAGAGACGCTGGCGCGCGCTCGCACAAACACGCACAAACAACCAGTTACTATACACACAAGAATGCCCCTAATCAAAAGACTAAAACAATAACTCACTGCATTGTATCACAACTGACTTTTGACCTAAAAATATCGATTTCCCAAATGCATTTGCTGCAGGCCTACTGCTGAGGTCAACATGGGCGACAACACAGACTAAACGGAGACTATAATGACAGTTCACACCATGTAAAATAACCAACGAATTATACCGTAGGTAAAACACATTTGAAACAACTTCTAACAACAAAAATGTCTACTTCAATATCACCACCAACAAACAACGCTCATTCACATACAACGCCAACGGTGTAACAGGCCTTCAGAACTTTCTGATAAACTATTAGAAAGATAGAAAATGTTGTATTACTTACGTGATCGGCTAGGTTGGTCGAAGATCCTGAGAGCTCTTCATGGTCTGACTTCGAGCTGCCATCCCGCTCGTCAATAACTAGATCTATTGGCATTTTTCCTTTCAAACAACTGATGTACCGGTGGCAAAAATTGTCGCAGAGCTCGTGCACCTAGACCAAGAAGAAATAGGGTTTTTCAGGATGGGGAAACGCAGGCAGTCCAATAATAGGCCCTAACTACTATTAAGGGCATTATGGGCCAACGCAAGGAAACAATAGTGAAATTGTTGCAGCGCCTATTATTCTCTTGAGACTACTAGAGGAACAAGTTGAACGGCAAAAAATAAACACCATGTGTGAACTCGACAGATAATAACCAGTTGAGGCCAAAACTCCAGACTTCAAATCTGTGATATTAGCTTAACAACAACGACAAAGCATTATCAATATGGTCAGTGTATTTATAGGCCCAAGAGTGTGAATTCAATCCAATCACTCTGACCTATATTATGTGTATCTGTGTGACAATTAAACATTATATTATTTACATTTTTAAATATGAATGTTTGTCTCAAGTTAACGTGTTACATCTCATGCAATATTAACTCATTTTCATCTAAATTCCAATACAGTCAACATTTTAAATGTGTGCAACAAACTATGCTAGCCTACTATACGAGTTATACCGGGCCACATGCATGCAGAATCTAATGCTGATCACCTCTCAAATACTATAATCACACAATAAAAATATTAATTGTAAAAATCTTTACCTTTTCTAATTCTAAAAGGTGAAATCGTAATACTTGTATGGCTTGTATCATCTGAAAACAGGAATAAACAAGAATAAAAATCTACATTTTTGGTGTGATAAAATTATGAAAGTATAATGGTAAGCAAAATGCTACACATCATGTTATTTTCACTTCATATAACAAAAACACAGGGACTTTCTTGAAGTTTGTGCTATAGGGTTCTCGAGCAAAACAAAGTTATGCTTCCCACACTTATCGTGGTGAGTGAAATCGGATGGGCTATTGATTTAAGATTTGGAAAATACAAATGTAGGATAATCTAACAACTGAATTAGGCAAGACACATTTGGTGAACCGAGCCAATTTTTGTGAGCTACATAGGCAGCGACTGAACTATGACAGCGGCAGATACAGCCACATTGCTCCCAATGAGTGGCCATGGTGCACTGGAACAGGATTCGCCCAGCGACAGTCCCAGCACTTTTTCGCCTAATCATTGGCTTCCCTCACCGCCTCCTGTAGGCACCGTAAGTAATGCTGTGCCACTCGAAACCCCTCAGAGCTTCCCCTTGTTCACTTCAAAGACACCTATCTAACATATGTGTTGTGCTTTTGCATCAAATCCTCACATATTTACTTTGCGATGCCGAGAACACAAGAGCATGGTTTAAGTCCACAAAACAAGCTAAGTAAGAGTAACTAACAGTCACACCAGGAAGGGAATTGAACGGCAAATGGTGGTCCTGCATAGTGCTTACCAAATTGTCCAACTCTGGATTTGATGAAAATAAAGGTTTTTCTGCTCGGACCTACAATAACACCAAAGATGGGGGATTAATTACTTCTTACAGGCGTCGAGGGCATTTAGTCATGAATCCATTCTAAAAAAATATATATTTGATTTCGTGCAATAATAGACTATTGTATAATAAATAAAACATAATTCAAAGTGATATTATATTTGCATTGCATACGGTGTAAACATGAATAACTCAATATCACCAGTGAATTCACGTGTTAACTTCGACTATGTACAGCCTATAACACACTTTTATTTTCAAACGTTCAACTTTAACTTTTAAATTCCCAAAAGTGAAATGTGTCAAAAGTTAACAAGTAGATACGTGTGCCATAAGCACTTGGAAAATCGTATTAGGCTTTTAGTAAATATATATAAAAAATGACCTGTTTGGCAAAGACTGCGATGTCCTCGTTGAAGGAGTCGGAGGAGCAGACATCGCCGCCTGCTACCCCTGGCTCCCTCGGAGTGCACGTCGCCAGCTCGCACTTCTCAAAAACCAGCGCGAGCAGCGGGAATAATGGGTGACTGTAAGAGGGGAAACAGAGCCTGAACACAACCCGGCATCCAGCGCCTCCACACAGGCTTAACACAAGCTAATCACACGGCTACACAGCAAGCTAAAGTTTAGCGTAAAACTAAAGATGCTAGGAGTGCAAACAGTGAAGAATGTGTCAGGAATATAGAATATACTTTCCAAGGTTTTGACTGAGATAACTTTTTGAAATGTATTTTACTTCTCCAAATTCATTCATAAAGTAGCCTACTTTGTAAACAACTTATGAATAAGCTATGTGCACATCGATGGAAAAATACATTGTTTACAAGTTACACCATATGTGTTTGTCTTATATTTTTCCAATGTACTTTACACACAGACACTAAAGCATTCATTAGTAATGGCTTTTATAATGTTTTGGGGATTATACCCCCCAAAAATTAACTCGGACCTTTCAACGGTTTACAAGTATCCATAACCATAATGTTGCAATGTGTTCAAGTTCGTGTTACAATGTGCCAATAACATGCATCCTTCTATTTAATAAAGGTTTCGTTTTAATTGTACTATAATGGTTATCCATAATCGTTTTAAAATATAAGGTATGATAATATCAGATGACTGATACTCTTAGACCTCTAGGTTTTGACAATACTTTTTCCAAACACAAAATAATGGTTGAAATTGTCTAAATTAAACTTGCTAATGCATATACTCTGAGTTAACTTTTGCAACAAGTAAAACGTCCATAAGTCAAATCACCCTGAAAGCCTAAAATAGATTAATAATAAGGTATGTAATTATAGTCCACCTACCCATAAATTTGATCTTTATCCCTCTTTAAAACATCGTTGACAGCGGAGCCCATGCTGTTGGGCATAACGCTGGGATGGGGTGCATGAGCACCGTAGTGCTGGCCATGGAGCGGTGGTCCATGGTTCAAGTGATGGACTTGGGGTAGCGGCCGTGGAGCATGCGGGTCTCCGTACATAGACGCCGGGACCCCGACTCCGTCCATCCCACCATAATGGGCCAGCTCATCGTACTGGAATAAAACAACAACAAAGTCAGAGGATAGAAATTCACGCGTAACGTGGCCAAAATGTACATATAGGCTAATTATCAGGTAACATGTTACTGAAGTCATAGTAGGCTATAGTCAAAGCGATATAGTAAAACGAGGCTACTACACCAGCATTTGAAAAAAGTAAGCAAATCCTTGTGCCATTCCTGTTGCTTCGGCAGAAAAGGCAATCGCCATGGCTAAACTACCAAGTGAATACATTGATAAGGTTTGTATTTGTAATTACCAAAAACATTTTAAAGTTCTGAATCCCCGTAGGTGGGTTACTTTGGCAAAACACCGAATTACTTAGGAGTCCCTTTAAAACTGCTCCACGAATGCTGCGGAGACCGTCGGTTAAGCAGAGGCTTTAACTCCGCTTGAAGAGTAAAGGTAGCCTACTGCAAAAATGTCAAATAAAACGGCTTAGATATGAACAATTTATAAATAAGCCGCCACTGACAAGAGGATAGCGATATGGAGGCCCTCCTAGAGTGGATTTGTATAGGTAAGTGTTGGAGATTTAAAACCTACCCTTTGCGCCATCAGGCTGCGCTCCAATAAACTCCTGGATGTGTCGTATATTTAATATCCCAGTCAGGTTAGAAAGTGATTTACTGGTAAGATTCCTTTTTCAACCAACTTTGCGAATTCTCCTATTCTCCAATGTGGTAGAGTGCAAGCAGAAGCATCAGGAGGAGTTTTGCAATTTTTCTTGTTTTCCTCTTTCCCCCAAAAATAAAAAAAAATGTCAAGCACCAAACTGAAGGTTACAATCGGCCCATCAACAACCTGCATGTAACTAAACTGTCGTGTCTCATGGCTTTTTGCCACTCCAACTGTCAATCAAAGCCAGGAGTTGTCAAGGTAATGAATGAATGATGTTTGGTGATGATGTTCAAGAGAGGGTGAATCTTTTTAGCCCGTTTTCATCCAGCAAGTCCGCGTCCACTTTGTGCCTCCGGATCGCTATCTTGTTTTATTATTACTGTAAAAAGAAGAAAGAAATTAAGAGATTGCAATTCAGATCTTTCCTTTCCCCCGTAGGTATTTAGTCTATCTCGCGGTCTGAGATGAGTGAGTGTCAGCGAGTGTTGGCAGGTTGGCTGCTAGCTTGCTTATAGAACAGAGTCAGTTTGCTGCGCTGATCGGCGGGAGAKTGAAATGACGGAACCCGGAAGTAGCGGTGGKCATAGCCAGTCCTACAYCAGCTACAGAAAGAGAGGAGAGACCAAATCCTGTGATATGCAGAGTATGCACGAGGACGGCTTCAACTCAGGGGGAGCCAAACAACACAGCTTCTACACTCCCAGCCAATTCCATTCGCCGATAAGAGAAAGGCAAAAAGAAAAGTACAAAAAGCGTAATATTTGTGCAAATCTGCAATGTATTCCGACCCGAAATAGCGTTTTACTATACATGCCAACGCGGACCTATAACGTTGTGTAATAAGAGTACGAAAAGCCCGAGTTAAGGCGGACGACAAAGGTTAACTTGTTCTAGTTTTCACTATTGCAAATAGGCTGAAAGAAATACGCGGTTATACATAAAACAAGTTATCATCACTCATTCTTAGTTTTCTCTCCAAAATATTTTAAACTAAGAACCCATCAAGCCATCAAACCTTATCTCTAATCAAATCATATATAGGCCTAACCTCACTGTAAATATATCGGATGCGTTTTGAGTATAATTTATGACCATGACGCTTACTTGTTATGTTGTGGGTATAGTCGGTGTGCCTAATATGACATATATCGGGAATACCTTCCAATCGTACTGCTAATTGTGAACCGAGGCTTATTAGCAAATTAAACGATACGACGCCCCCCCCCCAACCCAGAATTAACTTTTCCAAATAGAAAAAAGCTTTTGTAGAGAAAGTGATGTTCTATGTTTCTTTCGTCCAATCCCCTCTCGATAAAATTCCGTGCCTTACCTCAGAGTAGTCAATTATCAAAGCTCCACAATATCATCAATCATGTGCAGTTTGAAGTTTAGAGGAGGAGCAACCCTCCGGCCATCGATTGCACCGAGGCTGGCCCTTCTTCACTGAGCCCAAGCTTTTTTACGCACAAAACCGAAACAGGCCATCTATCCCTTTTAATATTTACCTCCATCCATGATAATATACACTGTTACGCAMATAGCATCATCGTTATATTGATATTTTTTCAGGCTCGGTGACATTTTTGGTTGTTGTCGAAATGAACCATTCACAGGTTGGATGAGCTAGTGGGTTGGATTCAGCTGTTTGGTCAATAAAGTCCCAACAAACGCGCCATACGGTTGCTTGGGTTGACAATATAAATAGCAATTAAAAATATGTAATAAATGAAGCACCGTCACAACAATTATGTTTGTTGGCATAAGGGGGTGGGAAGCCCTACAAGAAAAAGTAGGACTACAGGGTTGACAAACGACTGTGTGGACATTTCAACGTGCAATAGCCCGAGAAGGAACTATAGTGTTAAACGCAGAACGGCATGGCAGCTTCTCCAAAAACCTCTGACCGCTGCTATATTCTGTTAACAGGACCAGTGGCCAGCTGCGTGAGCTTTTGAAGAGTGTTGTTTTGATATTAGACCTACTGCTTATAATGCTATCGTGCACTATGACTTGTACACACTAACGCTTGCCTTTCCCCCCCGGACAAACACGGTAAGTGAATCATATGTCCTTTGTTATAACTCGAAAAACGGAAGGTTCTCCCAACAGTGCAGTTGTGGAATGTCAGAAAGACAGGCTATTTAAAGTAGCTGCTAGTATTGGGGCTGCTGTAAATGTGTAGAATGATTCAGTCGCAGTACAGCTATCCAAAACAGGAAAGTCTCATTTTCAAGCGTTCGATAAATAAAACGTGCTACCTATTCACGTTATACGGTCAAAATCGTATACAAAGTTTAAAAAATATATATATTTTTGAATCTACATATGTATTTTGGCCTAAAGGGGGGGGGGGGTGTAAACATTCGAAGAGCTTGTGAAAATTGCTGTGGTGATTATGCGTAATAGCCTTGCTCTTTCAAAATGCACCTTAATAACCTCTTGAGCATTTAAAAGTTATATTTTTTCAATTTATATAACACCATATTTTGAATGTTTAGGAATGCATTTCAAAAGTTTATTTTAGATATTTTACTTGAAGTTCTTTGTACAACCTCAATTCATTACAATGTAATGCAATGGTAAATCCTAAATATAGCCTCTATCTATCAGCATTAAAATCTAACAAATCAGAATTACATCAAATAAATCAGAATCATGTCAGTGAGACATTATAGTTTAGTAATGGCAACTTTTATACACTTAATGTTTGTTCTGTATATTGTATTTCAACCCTTATACATAATAGACTGCTAATTAATATTTAATTATACCATTACATTAACCTTATAAAACATAGAACATAGCCTAGATTAAATATAGGATACATCAAACCTGTTCTCATGGTTTTGGAAACCAAGTGTTTGCAAACTTAGACGTTTCAAGTGTCCCATATCATGCCCAAGTAGGCCTACCCATTATGTTTTGCATTATATTTCCAATAAGTGGATTTCCCATTGAGTGATTTTTCAGACTTGAGGACTCATACATATGAAAAAAATCAGTGTTCAAGTATTCTCTTAACTCCGTCAACATGCGGATCCCTCGCCTCTGCGGAAGATGGCATTAACAGGCGGTAAAATTTCATCTGGTGGTGTCAAATTGAGGTCAGTTAGGGTTAAAGCTCTCGGTGTCGGTGTGGGACATGGCCAGCTGCGTTTGGATTCATTAGGGGGCAGCGGATCCATTTCAAGGAAAACACTACTGAGACGAGGCTAAAGATCCACTCCGTGTCACATCCTAAAAGTAACAAAGTAACCCCAAAACACCACAGTAACACCACTGTAACAAAGTAACCCCAAAACTCCCATTTCAAAACAGACACCAATCTTCACTCTCAAGCGGCCATCCTATCCCCTACGCCATGGCTTCCTCTAAAGTAGCCCGGTAGCCTAGCTTGTTGCTAAATATGGAGAAATGTTTTGTTGATTCAATTCCTTCAAAAAGGTCACTGATACGAATCGGGGTTTAAATCCCTTTAGTGACCTTAAATACTTCTGAAGAAATAATCGCTGCTTAACCACAGGAACAAATAAAATCGTCCTAATCTTGTTTGTAACTTTGTTCTGAGTTGGCCCTCCTTAGTATTTGAGATTATGCAAATAGGAAAAGATAATGTATAGAAAGACCACAGATAAGACTAGATCATAGACTTTTCTGAAGGGGCCAGAAAACCAACAACTGTTCCCTAATCTCTTTCAGTATTAGGGTATTTGATTTATGGTTATTTTCTTAAGTTTTATAGGAGGCTAGTGTTCAATTGATGTTCAGAGAATATCAATAGTCTATGCATAATTATAATCTAGTTATTAACTAACTATTAATTTGTATCGTGTTCCTTACCTCAATGTTTAGGCTACATTATCTACAGTGAAGTTAGCTTTGTTTATACGTGGCCTTGTAAATGTTACAGCATTTATGGCATTACCACACCAGGCTGAACTCTTTCTGACCCCATGTGAAATGTGACTAGGGTCCCAGAAAGTGGAGAGCAACTCAAATACTTGTAAAAGTTTCGCGACTAACTGTAAATTCTTCGACTCCAAAGCCGCATTTTCCACTCTACGGATTCTCAGAGTCTGGTGTCCGAGGAGTGTGAGATAGATAGATGGAGGGGAGGTACACAGAACGTAACTGTGGCTTTCTCCCTTGAAAATCTGTGGGATCGGTCTCAAAGACACTTAGCATGCCTAATGCATAAAATATGCAGCCCTCTAGTGACATCTGGCGGATTGAACAAACACTAAATGTTGAAGCGCGACACTATTACAAATTATGTCAAAATAGGTCATCTTTATGAAATACACATTTTCGTGACAACGAAAAATATGCACTGCAAATTGGATCATAACGAATTAATTTCATATATAAACCATAAGCCAATATATTTGAATTGCAATTGAAGGTATTTTACAGTTGAAAATAGGCCTATTTGAAAAATATATTTTGTGAGGAGACTTTTGTTTCGAATGCCTTATGTAGCCCCTATATTTAATATATATTTTGAGCATAATTTGTATCCCACAGAACAATTTTTATGAGTGAAATATGTACCACACATGGCAATGGTAAGATCAAAATAAAGGTAACCAAAATTGTACCATTCGCTTAAAAATTACTATTAAATTGACGAGAAACACAGTGACAGTTGGGACCATCATTAGTTATGGTTTCTGGCTCAATTAATGTAAATGAATTTACTGGTACACAGGCCATTCATCCGCTCAATGCAATTACACAAACGTGTTTTTTCTGTACATGAAAGCTCCCCCCAATAGATAACTGCTGTAATAAAAAAAATGGCATATGAAACTCTGATGAAATACTTGAAATTCAATTTAGTTTTATCAGGGGAAAATATGTTGAATGCACGTTAATGTGAAATTGTGATTATTATTATTATTATTATTAGGCTATTTATTTGGCTGTTATTATTACTGTTGCAATCCGTTGTTCGCGTAGTGTTGTCAAATAAAATGAATAACAAAGACACATCAGTTTCACTCTTATCAGAAATCATACAAATATGCTTGATTTATTTTGCCATAAAACCGTTTGAATTACTGTCKTATTTCTGAAAATAAAGATCTTTTAGAATGTCTCTGCAATGTATTATTTAATCCCCATCGATATCGTCCAAACATTCATGTAGTGCCACTATCAATTCCATTGTATATAATAGAATCCCCCAAGGTCAATAGAAATTAGATTATGTTTAGTCGTAATACTGGTTTGATATATCCAAAACGAATTTCAAAACCAACCACAATTTCTCATAAAGACACTCAGGTTTCCTTGCAAATTATAGGCTATCATACTTTTTACACAGAGGTAGGCTAGGTAGTGCTGCCGTCCCTCCCAGACGGAAGCACGGTTTCAGCCAGGCATGGCGAGATTAGTGACTGTGGCAAGGACTACAGTCATATGCATCAAATGCTACTGTAATGACCGTGTATTGTTTGTTTATCCTGAAACACTGGGTGTGAAAGACTAGCGTAACTATAGCCCAATCCTTTGTCTCCTTCATATCGAACTGGCTGAGCATATATAAAGAAATGTGTAGCCAGACTATCAGTTATTTTGGGATTGACTAGGTGGACACGTATAGTGCCCATCTCCCCACATTACGACATGTAATAGAGAGAAGTTTAAGTGGAGCCCGAGAAACCGATAAGTTAATAGCGGTGACCCTCTCTCGGTGCCTCTGTCGCTCATCATTTCTCAGACTTAAGGGGCTTAAAGAGGCAGTAGGACCCACCTTTTATTACACATCAAACGCTCTCTTCCTTATCTAGGCCTACATTATAGGAAAGACATGCATCGTTGGCTGTTATGCGGATTTGGAAATAGAAACATGTCCAATAAAGTCACCCTCCCTCGCTGATCAAAGGGAAATATGGCTTTAGGCACCAAAGACACTACCCCGTCTATTTAAGCCGTTATTAAATTGTCTTAATTCCCCTCTCCACTTTAAGCTTAACATAAATTCACCCTTGAGTTGTTTGTCCAATACAGAGGGGAAAATACAAGTGTTAAGTCTTTTCATGGTTGCATTATGCCTCGGAATTGAGTGAAATCGGACAGAATAATCAAGAACGCAAATAGAATGCGTTGGGTTGCCCTCTGGACAATTGGAGATGCTTTTATGCCAGTCTTGATGGCAGACGTGTTAAGATTCATAATTACCCATGCAGCGTTAACACCCGGAATGTTTGTCAGACACACATCCAACAAAACAGATAACTACAGGCCTATCTTAACTCAAGCTCCAGACACTGCACAGACCGCAGTATGGATTTAAAGCTGCTTAAGACATCCATGTAATGAAGCCTATGCGTAAAAAGTCGATGTTAGCAAAGTTTTCATATTTGTTAACTCGAAAAGCTGTAATAACATTCTTGGATAAATGTTAAACGCTGTATCTCCAGTTGAGTCACCTGTGCCATTATCGTTTACTCTGCCCTATGCTGTGATAATAAAGTTTACTATGGCAAGCTCAACATTCAAGGTATCTGTGTGTGTATTTGTAATAGTCCTTAAAGCATTAAATATGTGTGATGACATTTCATGTTTTCTGTTTTGCATTATAGATTGCTTTATCCTTTATTTCTGTTTGACATAAACCGGGTGGATATAAAGATCCTACAGTGAAGCACAGCCTTGTTAGACTTGATAAAAACTTGAATCCTTAATTGAAACAATAACAAATGGGTCTCTCACCTTTATTTTGGTAAAAAGCTGAGGGATGGGCCTGGAGAAATGTATCCACTACTATATTCATATATACATATTCTTCAAGAATCAATGGGTATATATAATTATATATATTTATAGGTCCATCAATGGATGTAGCAACTAAGGATTCCAGCTTTAAAGGTATAGTTTTGGAATAAAATGAATTGAAACAAACTATTGACAGTTCTGCTCACCCGATGACAACCTGAAGTTGACAAAACAGCTATTAAGAAACCCAAGAGGTTTCATGATGTAACTAGTGAAAGGTCATATGAATCCAAGAGTTTGGTATCTCAGTCTCTGACTACTCTGAATGCAGTGAGCATCCTGTGTATTTCATATGATTTACAGTTCCCAGGTCACATTTCTGTTGGAAACCCTCACTGACTGACCTCATTGATACTCACATGAGCCCTCGAGATTTCAAATGTACGCCAGCCGGTGTTTGCAAACACACACCAATCAACCAGTCTCCGTTAACTTAAATCACATCTCATCCATGACATCTCAGATGATTGTAAGAGAAAAAAAAAAAAATTAAAGATGCTGGTAAACAAACGCAGATGGCATGTTTGTTCCTATTTTGTTTTCTTCCTGCTCCTTCCTGTCTCTGTGTTGTGTTTCCCCCCTCTACCCCCTCCCCACCCTCTCCAAACCCCCCTCAGTTCTGCAGGAGTTCACATGATCAAACAAGGTACCCAGGTAATTACCACACATTGTCAAATAAAGCGACCGCTGATTCAAATGAGGAGTGAAATATCAAAGAGCAGCGTTGCCTTTGCAGCCAGCCACTTATCCACATAGGAGACAGAGAGGAGATCTGAAGAGTAAGGGGACCTGCCGAGAGGAGAGGCACTGACAACAGTCAGACACCAATTCTTTAGATAAATATCACTGCAACCAAACATGCTGGAGTTCACCTATTATAGAATAGTATAGCCTGTACCACACATTCTAGACGTCCATATTCAACACCTCGTATCCCCAGGGTGACTGTGAGAGCAACCTTACCAATAGATATTCTATATGTTTCTGATTACACTTATGGTTTACTACTCCATGAGTCAACTCAAAGGTCAAAGGTTGTCAATCTCACCAGTGAGTCTGCTTGTTGTAGTGAAGCAGTGCCTTCTGGGCAATCATCGACTGCTGTATCTGTACATGCCAGGGTGTCACACAACATTCTATGGGATCTCATCACATGCAATGTTATACCCATATAAATATATGTTTTACTGGTACCTTGGTTTTTGATGACTAAATTGTATTCAAAGAAGAGCAAGTAGGTTAATGATTGTACGGATGTCCTCTATTACAGAGGGATATTTATGGGATAGATTCTTAATGTTTCAATTGAATGTTGTGAAGGATACAAGTAAAGCAGACAACCACACGTTTCGTGTTGTAATGCCCTCTTCAGAGTCGTTACGTGTTTAGGAAGTGAATGGACTGCAACAACAAGGGAAAAGAGCAACGAGACATTCCAGCATTGTTAGTGTCCGTTACATTACATTACATATACCACATGATATTACCTAAATTTGTGCACATCTGACACCGTGATTTGCCCACATCTTTCAAGAAACCTCAAGAACCACAAAATGAGTGGTAGGTAAATTCAATGATGATTGTAAATGCTGAGGAAATTAAATCAGAGAGGAATCTTTTCTACTCCCGTCGACTTACAACTAGACAAGCAGTGTCCTGGGATTTCAGAACTGCGTTCAACCAGAGTACCTGTAATTTGACTTGCCACGTCTAAACGGAAGTTGAATGGGTTACATTGTGAAACAACAAATAAAATACTTGCAATGGTTTAGTGGGTGTGTTCCATGGTTGCAGGCGAAATAGGGTCTGAAAGAATGTTTGAGTGTTTAATACTACAAACACACACACTTCCCTCCCTCTGGCTTACTGAGGACTCCTAGGGATACTTTACATGTAAATATTCATAGAGCAATAGGCTGGGTCCATTAATTATTAAGTACAGTAAAGAAGTGTAATACTTCAATGTTTAACATATGAATCTTATATTTTATTTGATGAGCTTGAAGATGAACAAGGAGGGGAAAGCCATTTCTCAAAAATTGCCGCGTGATAAGCCTGAAGAACACAAAATGGAGGGAATTGAACAAGTTCACTATGTCTCCTCCAGCTCCTGGCCATTTGGAATGAAATTCAAATGTAATAATATCTTCTTGGCCTCACGGAACATGCAGCCATTCTAAGAGGATGGGAGAATATAGCGTGTGTGTATACACACTTGACAGCTATTCTAGGGCAGATACACACACTCATACACACACTGGAAACTAATACATCTATTTTTCATGAATTTTGTGGGTATATTAGCGTGTGAATAACGCAGGCCAGAACAAATATTAACTACAGCGTCACAAAGCAATTGTGCACTAAATTACACGTTTCTCTTCAAAACAAAGAGTTTTTCTGTTATTTTTTTATATWTTTTTCACCTTTATTTAACCAGGTAGGCCAGTTGAGAACAAGTTCTCATTTACAACTGCGATCTGGCCAAGATAAAGCAAAGCAGTGCGACAAAAACAACAACACAGAGTTACACAGAAACAAACGTACAGTCAATAACACAATAGAAAAATCTATGTACAGTGTGTACAAATGTAGAAAATTAGGGAGGTAAGGCAATAAATAGGCCATAGAGGCAAAATAATTACAATTTAGCATTAACACTGGAGTGATAGATGTGCAGATGATGATGTGCAAGTAGAGATACTAGGGTGCAAAAGAGAAAGAAGATAAATAACAATATGTTAACAATAAGTTTTACTTGTAGAAGGTTTATAGGTCACAGTACATTTTAMTATTTTTTTTATTATTTTTAGTCAGTTAGCAGACGCTCTTATTCAGAGCGACTTGCAGGAGCAATTAGGGTGAAGTGCCTTGCTCAAGGGCACATTGGCAGTTTTTTTTCTCTTTTTCTCACCTAGTCAGCTCGGGGATCCCAACGCTTTTAACTGCTAAGCTACCTGCCACCCAATAGAGCTTGATGTACTTTCACACTTGTCTTAATGCTCTGTGTAAGTTTCCAGGTGAACTGTGTCTGACCGCATTCCTCCTGCCCTGCTCCTCTGAGCAGCTCTGGTGCCTGTGGCTAGACTCATGACAGATTGTCACAAGGAGATGGAACTCGAGTGGGGCCACTAGTGAGGACCAGTAAGACCAGAGTTTTGACATGTAAGAAGAACATTGAGGTTGTCTTTAACCTTAGGTTCTACTGAAATAGTGTTCATGTCCTGAATACGTAAACCTCAATGTGATGGTGATTTGAGAATTTAGAGTAGCTACAAAACAGAAAAGTAACGGCAAAGAGTACTTCTCTTTTCAATATATTCTTGTAAATGGTACATTATAGAAGCCCAATATTCACTTTTATTCCCTTTGAGTCGGTTAGTTAAAAGTTATTCCATAAAATATTAAGTTTCAGGAAGTAAAATGATACATAAATGAGTAATTGAACATTTCTATTCTGATTTCATACGCGTCTCTCATTTCCCAGTGCTATAATCCTCCACAAGCCCGAGAGCGAGCACAGCAGATAATGTAATACATAAGGAAATATTCCATTTTTCAAATGGAGATCAAATGTAATTGAATGCACATTTAACTATTGACTCTCTCCATTGAGATTGTTTTAGGCATGATAGTGAGAGCAGGGAGATGAAGTTGAGGGGGATGCCGATGGATGTTCAAGGGTTTTCATTTAAACGTTACATATTGAAAGTTATATAGTGACAGTATGGGAGAATCATGGAATGTGAGTAGAATTATGACTAAGATACTGATATCAGCTCAATTTTCCCTTATGGTTGCACATTCTGTTGTAGCATTGTCATAAAGGAACTAGATATTTGTGTCTCTTCTATTGACACGAGTCAAAAGCAAAGCTACTCATGCCATTATGTAAAAGATCACCATGTCTCAAAAGGAAGTATTATGGGAGTGAAATTGAATGAAGAATTCCCCTAGCTAGCTGGTTTAGTCTCTTACCATCCCCATTATATGCCGGAGTATTGTATCTATTACCAATTCCCTCAGTGGAATGAGGATTCCATGTTCATCCTATCATTACCAAGTGGAAATATTGTAATCTATTAGTGTGAATGAGATATTTTCCATTTTCTCACTTACTAATTAACCCAYGAAAAAATGAATAGGGCAAATTGAGACCATGCTATGGTTAACCAACTTTATTTCCAGTGGATCGTCAATATGCATGAGATACATCAAAGAAGGGAATCAAAGATGAGGCCCTTCACAAAGGCACAACCCACCTCTTAATAATAATATGCAAATGTATTCATTTTTGTTGTGCTCTAGTGTTAGCATAACATGTTTCTATACTGTTTGTGTACAAAACAGATGGTCGCTTTGGGATCTTTCCCTCAAAGGCAGTTCAGTCACAATATATTGTACATGAGGTTTGGTAAGTATATTGTAGTTACATTGAATTACAATGTATTTGGTAACAGCATGCAATTTTACATGCTACTAATAAGTAGTTATATACAGAGTAACTACATACTGTAAGGTCAACTTAATATAACATTTTAAGTAATTCCTTCATGTGCCATGGCCATCATGACTTTCTATTTGGACATCAGAATTTTATCTGCCCAACATCGTGACTATCCTCATATGGACTTAGATGAATGCTGCATGACATAGCATCAAGGTAAATGGAGAAAAGAGTGAAATTGCAGCAACAATCACATTAGCTTCATTTTCCAATGAGACAGTTGAGGAGTGGTTTGACAACGTGACAACCTGACAACCATTAAGAATGTTTGAGAATAGCTTGTGTTAATTAACAGTACGTTTCCAGGGAGTTCCCGTCATGGCGATTCATGGATCAATGCCCAGGATAGAGGAATATGCTTTTTGAAAAAACAGCAATGACCTAATGTCTTCTGTCAAAATACACAACTAATTTATCAAAATACTCTGCTTATTGGATTACATCTTAGTGACAGAAATGTAAAATACACCAAAATTGTCTTGGCTGTTCACAGACTCTCAATTCAGACCATGGGAAACTGTAGAATCAACATTTTGGGTTGTAAACCACCCAGTTCTAGGGTATATGAAATGCKCCAAAATAGCAGGCAACTTTGGTAGCACAGCTATATTCTTTGTTCCTCGCTGCATTCCCCAAAAAATCCTAACTATATCTGAACATGATGTCCTGGTTGCACGTTCTTCTCCTTTAATATTCACTGGTGGTTAATTATTAAAGGTATGTATTTGAATTATAAATATACTAGTTATACAGCAGTAGGCAGAGCAGTCATATAGCCTCAGGCTAAACCCTTCCATTTCCCATTATTTCCCATTCTCCTGCCTCCATCTCCCTGCTTCCTAGCTCTATGTCATCTCCAAAAACAGCCAGGCATTCCTTTGTACTTGCCTACCCCATTCCCCACTTTGGCCACCACATACACACAAAAAAACCACCCCCTCGATATGTATGGGTGCAGCCTCCTTGAAGTAGGGTGTCATACTTGTCTTAAATAAAATGAATCGCTATATCTTCAAGGCGTCCCCGGCTCCCAAACTCTCCCCACAGAATCCTGCCTAGTCCTCGCCTGTTTCCAGCCCCTTCCCAGCAATCTTACATGTCACAAATTATCCTATGAAGAGGGTTTTACTGTAAATCATTAACATTGTCAGAAATGACTGTGCCAAGACAGGAAAGAGCCCAGAGATGCAGCCCAGACATGTGTGATAGGAATAAGGAATGGTAAACAAAGAAGCCATGCTGCCTTGTATGCCCCATATCTCTCTCTCCTTCGCTCCATCGCTCCTTCGCATCATCCTGCCTCTGTTTGCTAGCTCATCTCTGTCTCATCCTGCCTCTGTTTGCTAGCTCATCTCTGTCTCTTCCTGCCTCTGTTTGCTAGCTCATCTCTGTCTCATCCTGCCTCTGTTTGCTAGCTCATCTCTGTCTCATCCTGCCTCTGTTTGCTAGCTCATCTCTGTCTCTCCTTGGAATTTCTGAGTAGGAAGGTATGGAGGGAAGAAGTATACAATCTGTCAAACAACAAGTTAAAAAAGTTACATGACATTTTGATCTTCTTTTACAGCTATTTTTCTAGTTTGGTAGAATTTGTGTTTGAGGGATTTGTTTTTCTCTTGCAACCAAGTGGGAGTTGTTGAGATACAGTATGGTTATGTTTTTTTAATACAAATAATCATTCTTTTTTTGTTGTTGGTGTATGACATATTTCCCCCACTAACACATGAAATAACCACTCATACACTGCTACCTATCCACTTTATCTCATTCTACTACCAAGAAGCACACATATCTTAAGGAAATACTCTTACCTACGCTGCAATCCATCAAGCGAATTACTCATTTTCTCCCAATTTCCGCTGCTCTCCTATGAATCCAAAGAATGATTGATAACAGAGGAAGGAAAAGCACAGTGGTACTGTTTTTAACCTTGCTACAGTTATTCATCCGCTTTATGCCAATGAAGGTAATAAAGGAGACAATGAATTAGTCATTAAATCACAGGTCAGTTTATTGGAATCGCTGATTGAACTTTGACGTTTTGCCTCCAAGTAGGTGATAGAGAGATGGACTATTAGCTCGACTGACAAATACAGACCTGTCTCATCTCAAAATCTTATCTACATCATCTCCGAATAATCACATGTACAATAGCCTACATATTACAGAGGTAATGTCACCATTACTGATCAAAGCTTCAGACTTCAGTTTGGTGTTGGATTGTAGCCTGAATTGAGTTGTCTGACTGTCATGGTGCTAGCCTAGTGGGAGGATGAAGAAAGGGTGACCCCCTCTTTAACAAAGTTTTCCTACGAAAACATGGAAGGCTACATGGTCAAACAGGCAAACAGAAAGCCCTACATAGCAGCCTAAGGGAAAGAATAGKGAGATCTGAGGCTGAAAGGCAGCGTAATCGTAGACAGTGTATAACACTTTATTTGGCTATAGACAGATTAGGTCAATTGAATAGGGGAAGGGCTATACCATAGAAATATAATGGGTTGTATGAGGTAGATAGTCTCTCTCTTTCCTCCCCCCATCCCTCCCTCCCCTGCTGACCCTACATGGTTCATGTTTGTGGCCTTCCCCCTGTTCCCGTTGCCAAGGGATGCTACTGATGAGAGTGCTGACTTATGTTTGTCACCATTTATTAAGTCATGTGGTTGTTGGCTCCGCTTCAAGAGAAGTAACAGAGTGAGACCTTGGATGCCTGCTGGAGCCCGAACAGAGTAATGACTGTGACTGGATAGGGGATTATGAAGGGGTTCAACCATTTCAGACGTACTGTTGGAAGAGGATCTATGGGATTTGAAGCTGTGTGTAAAAATACCACTATGTCAGTGGGGATCTCAGACAGGCAATTCTACTCTGCATACAAAATCCTCTTACATCACCCAAATGCAGATTTGCCTCTAAAATAATAATGTGTATGTATTTATACTTTGATTTATACAAAATATCCATTTAGCTTGTATTAATACATCTTAGTTAGTCTTGGGTCAGCTTAAAAAAAAAGGATCCTGACCCAGAGTCCATGATTAACTGACGGTATGTCGGGCTCTATGGGAAGCCACTTACCACTACGCTTGACTTCAGAGGGACTGGAGAGATGGAGAGGGGAGTTTATGTCTTTAAGAAACCAACCTAGGCCTGTGAATGTTATGTCTACTCCTCGGGAATCCGGAGGAATCAAATTAGAGATAGCTGGAAAAGTTGAGCTCACGGGGTTTGTGGGGACATGGGGGTTAGTGGAGACATGGGGTTAGTGGGGACATTGTGTTTTGTGGGGATATGGGGGTTAGTGGGGACATTGTGTTTTGTGGGGACATGTGGGTTAGTAGGGACATTGTGTTTTGTGGGGACATGGAGGTTAGTGGGGACATAGTGTTTTGAGGGAACATGGGGGTTTGTGGAAACCAGGAGTCTTGATTGATTCGTACCGCTGTAATTTCTTGTTTACATACTTGTGTACAAGCTGTCATCCCACACTCTCCTATCCCTCAACTAAGTGGAACCTTCCTTCCCTGCCATTTGCTCTCTTCCTTTCTCCCACTCTCGCCCTCCATTTCCCTTACTCCCTCTCCCTGTCTCATTGGTGGTAGCACCGATGAGCGCCATGACTCTAATGAGTGAAATTGCTTATGAAGGGAATCTGTTTCTGATGGTGGGCCATGATTAATGTGCTCTGACAACATGTCTTCCCTCCAGGTGCTTTGCTCAGTTACGACAGCTGCGTGACGTAACCTCCTCAAAGACACCCATCTCTCAGAGGGGGAGCTGCCTCCCATGGGGAAGGTGATGTAGTCTATCTAGAGAGTGGTTTATTTCTGCTCATGAAAAGGAGGAAGTAAACATCACCTCTAAGTTAATTGTGCCAGCACAGCATTGGCACTGCATGATGAAAGGTATCTAAGCCGTGATGAAGTTATCGTGAGTGAGTGTGAATGCTAGCTGGCCTGGAGCACAAGGGGCCAGTGTGGGGACACACACAGTTCAGCCCCTGCCTCAGCTGTTGGCTTGCATCCGTTTCAGCACTGGTGTATGTTTCAGGAGAGTCCTGTTAACGATGAGAGATTGGCCACAACTAAAGGCCATTTATGAATGTCTTATTAATGCTACATGAAAATAGGCCTTGTTTTAAACATACTTTCAAACAACTAAGCCAACGGCACAGAAAATCTGCTTTAGACCRTTGCATAAACTGCTTATAGCTCGGTGCATTAAAAGTTACTTTCAGCCATACATCATTGTACCATTAAAGTGTCTACATACATCCAGAGACTGTAGATTGATTCTATGTTATGTGAATGTAGTTAATGCTACTATTTGTCAGCAAACTCCTCTCATATTTAGAGGCTTAATTCCCATAACATAAAACTGTAATAGGCATATTGTTCCTTAKATCTTCATAGAAAAGTATGTAGCCCAACATACTCATTTTATTTGAACTTTTCATCTCAATAAAGTATGCACCATTATCTAGAGAATTCTGACCAATGATCCAACTAGCCCTAACAATCTTCTTCTCATTTATGGCCTGGTATCTCATTGTCGAAGCGATGAGACCTCACTAAGCCAATGAGCTTCAACGAAATGGATGTCATTGCCCGGGCTTAGCTAGCGTAAATGATCCTAGAATAACATGGAGCATGTTGGGCAGTCAGCAGAGGCCTGGATGGCCATACCTGTTCCAGACAAGTAAGCTTTAAGACCCTGGCTTTATGGGGGAACTAATGACCAAGTTCATGAGCGGGGGACAGGTGACCAGCTGACCATATGGAGAGAGGGAGAATAGGGAGGGGTAGTTAGAGGACGACAAAGCAGAAGAAATTGAGATATTATTCAGTTATTAGTGATATGAAACGGATATGATGAGGGAAAGAGGAGAGCAATGTGAATAGATAAGCAGAAAGGGTATATTTTGTGGGAGAATGCATGGTCTGTGGGAGTATGTCAAGTCTAAATACCATGCACCATGAATATTATGGTCTGAAGGACCAGTGGTACATGGATCATCCATGTATGGTCAAAGCGCTATATTGTTATGGGACCATCTGATGTATTGCGAATTACCTCAATCAATATTTTGGGTGGAGCCAGACACTTAGTGTATCCACAACCCCTCTACTGTGGTTTGACACCATCTCTAATTGCATGTGACTTTTATTCCGAATCAATTCCTGGTAATTTCCGACATAAAGATGACTCGTCAGCCTGTTCCTGACAGATGCTGAGCTATGAGAAGGGGAAAAAGTGAGAGAAAAAATGTTTGTTTAAAAATGCTCCATTTCATCATGAAGATATACAATCATTTGCAGAACAAAGAGTAATCAAACTATGTGTTTATTTTTAATTTTCCACCCATGTTTTATCTCCACATATGCCGCTCGTCATGAGGAGGCTTCTCTATGTGAGCGATGGGGAGGGGCAGATGGAGAGATGGAGGAAGAAGGGGGGTGGCGGATCTGCGATGGTGGC
Organism: Salvelinus sp. IW2-2015; assembly: GCF_002910315.2. Taxonomy (NCBI): domain Eukaryota; kingdom Metazoa; phylum Chordata; class Actinopteri; order Salmoniformes; family Salmonidae; genus Salvelinus; species Salvelinus sp. IW2-2015. The sequence continues at coordinate 16,525,491 of NC_036843.1, forward strand.
AAGAACATTATCACAGTCTTATATTTCTGCCTGTCTATAACCTACATTCATAAGCCTTAGCCCTGGTGTTAAACGTCTCTGGAGCACAGATAATGTTCATTTTCTGGCAGAAGACAGGTTGACGGCTGACAGGGAGAGAGACAGAATAAATGACGGGGTTCCATCAGGGTGCCTCTGAGGCGTATTAGGAGGGGGTGGCGGCGAGGGGGACTTTGGATCCCTGGTCCCAAACACGGGATGAATAATAATTTTGTCACTGCGGCGCCGGGTCACCCATCACTGTCTAACACATYCAGCTGATTAATTGTTAGAATGGATCAACATTATGTCCTTCTGCGGTGATTCTTAATTGTGTCCCCCCATTCACCCTCCGTCACCCCCTCCACCTTGCTCATCTCTCTTAATGTAATGGCTGGGCGGCTGCTTGGAGCAGGACACGCGGTTGGTTATATCTCAGGTTGGTGGGACACTAAAATACCATTTTCACATATGTTGATGTTTTGAAATTTCCCCTTAATGTATGCAGATTTCATTTCTGATGAGTGATTATTTGACTGCTCATTTTGCCTGAGATTTATGTGCCGCTCTCTATCTCCTGACTGCAGTGCCACACTTATCTTTAATAAAAGAGATGATGACATGAATCTGGTTTTGTCAGTGGCCGTGACTAAGACATTACATGTATTGTATAGGGGAAGTAAACACTCTTCACACCCCTCTCTACTTCACTAGATCACGGCGAAGAGAGAGAGAAGACGGAAACCCTCATTATATTTATCATAATTTCACATCTGCTGTTTTTGAAGCAATATACCATGAGGTCATAAAGTGTATTACAACTGTGCATCAATTCAATTGATTTGCGGCTGGAGTAACTAATTCCTTGAGTACATTTTAGAAAAACAAGCAGTGAGCCCTGAAATTGCAATTCCATAAAGGCTTTAAATGACTGAGTACAGAATCAAGAACTTGCCCGATGTGCCTTGCATGGTGGTTGTGTTATAGAGAGTGACAGTGCTCCCTGAGATTGAGTCAATAAAAACGGAGATGGGTGAGCAATATACTCAAACAAAATGAAAAGGAGAGAGAGGAGAGAAAGGAAATGGAGTTGGGCTGGCTACGTGACGAGGAGGAACGACAAGCTCAGCATCTCCCCTTCATCTCTTTTCACCCTTTTACCTGTGAGAATGCCTTTGAGGACACTTCCTCTCCCTTTCTCCTCCTCTCTCTTTCTCCTCATCTCTCTTCACCTCTCTCTTTCTCCTCCTCTCTCCTCCTCTCTCTTCACTCTCTTTCTCCTCCTCTCTCTTTCTCCTCCTCTCTCTCTCTCCACCTCTCTCTCTATATATCTCTTTCTATACATCTCTCACCCGGATCTCTCTCCACCACTCCATCTCTCTCTCTCCCTCTCTCTGAGCCGCTCATCCCTTCTTCCCAGAGGTGGAGTTGGTGGATGGATGCCAACGTTGCACGCTCCATGCCAAGCCTCCTCAATCAGACACAGTTAAAGTGATATGCATCTCATCATTAGGGTGGATTTGTACTGCCATTTTCTGGGTGGGAGGCCAATCCACCCCACCTTCCCTCTTATCCCTCCACCTCCATATTGGGAATTCTTTCCCCCTCCCTCTTTAAACACCTGCTATGAAGTTGTTTGTATCGTGATAAGGGTGGACTGCATGGGAACAGTGATCGCTCAACACATAGTCAAGTCTCTCATTTTCCTTTTTTATTTGCTACATCCCACCTTACCAGGATGTTTTACAGCATTTAGGACTAGATTCATATTTCATGTCATACTTTCCAGCCTCTCGCGCCTACTCCCTCCTCTCTCTTCCTCTCTCCCCCCACCCCTCCCTCCCGCTCTTTCTCCTTCTCGCTCTCTCTGAAGTCATTTGGGACCAAGTTGAACAAGATTCTCATATCAGGTAAATGAGTATCTTTATCGCCGAGGCAGGAGAAGGGCTGCTGGGAATGCTGGGAAGAATAATCACACAGAGCAAACAGGCATGGGGAAAAAGAGAGGCTCTCTTTAATAACAGCCACCTCTTACTCTCACACAGAGAGCCAGGGAGAGAGAGGGTGTAGGCCTACATCTAAATAGCCTGTTTACTGTAGGGATGCTTCAGGATCACTGGCCTCGCTATGGTTTTGCAATGACCTTTAACCTTTAGTGAGACTGTGTGGTGTAAAGGCATACGCAGATGTTCTTGGACTGACCTGATAGTAGTAGACAGTCAATGAATAATCATGTTGTTCTACAATTTCATTCACTTTCACACGGACTATTTCACTCTATAGCAATGGTGGCTTTACAAACAAGACAATAAACCTTGTTGATTTGCATTTTGCAATAATATTTTATGAATACATTTTTGCCCCGGCTGTGAAAACACCTGAGATACTCAGAGAGGTTGTGGTTTAAGTGAACTGACTGTCAGTTTGACCGTGACACATGGATGACTACATGTATGTGTGGATTCCTAGAAAACCACAAGTGGGGACTTCGTCATCCTATTTTTTCACTTTTGTCCTAACAATTTGAGATAGACTAGAGTGTTTCTGTAGAATTAGACAGACCCAGAGAGCTAATTCCCATAATTTCTCATCATGCAGTATGTAAAACAAAAGCACTCAGTTCACGTTATTAAAATACCCAATAACAGTTGATTTAATGGCTATAAAATGTGTTAATTAGAGGGTCATATTTAAGAAATATTGAAAGTATACCTAAAAGTGTCACTTTTATTGTGAAGGAACAGGATAYTATAATCTAAAAAGAGTGTGATTATATCCAAGATGTGTCCTCCAGCATTATCTAGGAGAGCTCGTAAAGAGCTGACATTTAATATGATGCTTTCAGTCAGTTTAATTGAATTTTAATTGCCACTTTGGGCAGAAGGTTTAGATCTGATCAATAAAATYTTGAAGATTTGGTGCTTTGGCATGGAGCAGTCTCCCGTTGCCTGGTGCAATGCATCCTGGGAATGGGTATAGACTAAAATGTGTGTTTATGCGGAAGTTGGGGAGCCAATATCTCCCTGTTTCCTCTGAGTTTTCCAACATGTCCTATGTGGATAAATAGCACAAGGAGAACAAGCAAGGAAAGTGCAGATTCCATTAATTACATTGGTGTGGAAGAGAAGAGGAGAATGGTCGGTCACCTTCAGAGGAGAGGCCTTTAATGTGCCAGAGCTATAAACATTTTAAAATGTCACACCTCGGGAAGACAGCGTCAGGCCAGAGCCAGGCCGGTAAATCAGAGGTGAAGAAAGACCAGGCAAGAAAAGATGGCTCTTTGGTATTTTAGAAATAATTACTAATACAAAAAAGGGTAATGAATGATGCTATAAATTACATTAAAAATGTCCATTAGGATGGGATTAGTTTATCAAACTCGATGCTGGTCCTTGAAGATTACCCTCCCAGAATATTGCCTATCTTTCTGCCGCCATAACTCACGGAAATAAAAACCATGTATGCATAATACTACTAAACCTGCTGATTAATGCTATATTAATAGATTTGCTGTACCGCTTTGAGGGAGGAAATGCTCCTCTATAGCGACCATGTGTATATCACAAATATATGAATTCTCTGACAAGTAGATGCTCAGTAAATAGAGTAAATAGAAGACCTTAAAACAAGGGCATGGCCATAAACATGATATCATATCACCATACTCCAGATGTGTAAGAACGCCCTCAGCATATGGGTTGGTAAACCTATACACGGTAAAGGAAATGTCTGTGATTATATTAAGGGATAGGGAAGTAGGTGTTGTTATGCTCGTAGTGTTAATTCATCACTACCCTCCAACCCCCCTGTATTGATATGGCCATGCTACATGACCTAGACATGTTGCATTCCTTAAAACATGCTGGCATATGATATCAAAAGACCTCAGTGTTGAGACAAAATAAAAGCATGAAGGACGACATAAAAAACAACCAAAAAACAAAACCCTCTTCACACCCTACACACACGTACATTGTAATATTGTTGTATGGTGGTTTTATACATTTTTGTATTGTAGATATTTGGTGGTGTAATAATTGAATATGATGTACTGTTGTATCTTTTGTTTTATGTGTATTGTAAGTGCCTTAATGTGTTTGGACCCCAGGAAGAGTAGCTAATGGGGATCCCTAATAAATACAAACACATAATCATTCAAGAGGAGCAGGTGCACCCAAGCCACATGGCCTTATGGGTACAGATCTTGGCCAGTGCATTCCACTATGCACAGAGAGCTGTAAATCTGTGGAGACGTTGGTTCGAATGTGTTGCACGGATGAGAGGAATTCATACTCCTTCCCTTTGGAGAGTGAGCCCTGGCTGCCAGTGAGAAATGACATGGCCCATCCTCTAAGACTCATAAAAGTCTAAATTAAATATAAAATGGAACCACTGATGGATGGAGTCCCACAATGAATCCCCTAGCCAGCCCCCTACCCTCTCCACAGACAGGTGCTGCTCACATGACTGGACCCATGACCCAGACAACTTTGTTAGCAAGACCGTTTCATGGTTCAAAGTACAATGTGAAAGTAGAATAAAGTAGGTACGGAATTCTAACACACCCAGACCAGAACTAGCCGTTTGATCATTACAGATGATCTGACACTGCTTCAGCCTCCTACATTTTCATGTACTATTAAACGTCAGACATGCAGACGTTGAAGGCTCAATTCAGAACATATTCAATCGCTRTCTATCCCAGTCTGCTGTTCCCACATGCTTCAATATGGCCACCATTGTTCCTGTACCTAATAAGAAGGCAAAGATAACTGAACTAAATGACTATCGCCCCGTAGCACTCACATCAGTCATCATGAAGTGCTTTGAGAGACTAGTCAAGGATCATATCACCTCCACCTTGCCTGCGACCCTAGACCCACTTCAGTTTGRATACCACCCCAACAGGTCCACAGACGATGCAATTGCCATCACACTGCCCTATCCCATCTGGACAAGAGGAATACCCATGTAGAATGCTGTTCATTGACTACAGCTCAGCATTCAACACCATAGTACCCTCCAAGCTCATCATCAATCTGAAGACCCTGGGTCTCAACAACGCCCTGTGTAATTGGGCCTTGGACTTTCTGACGGGCCGCCCCCAGGTGGTGAAGGTAGGAAGCAACATCTCCACTTCGCTTATCCTCAACACTGGGGACCCACAAGGGTGCGTGCTCAGCCCCCTCCTGTACTCCCTGTTCATCCATGACTGCGTGGCCATGCACGCCTCCAACTCAATCATCAAGTTTGCAGATGACACAACAGTAGTGGGCTTGATTACAAACAACGATGACAGCCTACAGGGAGGAGGTGAGGGCACTCTGAGTGTGGTGTCAGGAAAACAACCTCACACTCAACGTCAACAAAACAAAAGAGATGATCGTGGACTTCAGGAAACAGCAGAGGGAGCACCCCCCTATCCACATCGACCGGACAGTAGTGGAGAAGGTGGAACGTTTTAAGTTCCTCTGCGTACACATCACGGACAAACTGAAATGGTCCACCAACACAGACAGTGTGGTGAAGAAGGTGCAAGAGCGCCTATTCAACCTCAGAAGGCTAAAGAAATTTGTCTTGTTACCTGAAATCCTCACAAACTTTTACAGATGTACAATCGAGAGCATCCTGTCGGGCTGTATCACCGCCTGGTATGGCAACTGCACCACCCTCAACCGCAAGGCTCTCCAGAGGGTAGTGCGGTCTGCACAACGCATCACCGGGGGCAAACTACCTGCCCTCAAGGACAACTACAGCACCCAATGTCACAGGAAGGCCAAAAAGATCATCAAGGACAACAACCACCCAAGCCACTGTCTGTTCACCCCACTATCATCCTGAAGGTGAGGTCAGTACAGGTGTATCAAAGTTGGGACTGAGAGACTGAAAAACAGCTTCTATCTCAAGTCCATCAGTCTGTTAAACAGCCATCACTAACATAGAGAGGCTGCTGCCAACATACAGACCCAAATCACTGGCCACTTAAATACATGGATTTAATAAATGTATCACTAGTCACTTTAAATAACGCCACTTTAATAATATTTACATATCCTACATTACTCATCTCATATGTATATACTGTATTTCATACCATCTATTGCATCTTGCCAATGCCGCACGGCCATCGCTCATCATTATATTTATATGTATATATTCTTATTCCATCCCTTTACACTTGTGTGTATAAGGTAGTTATTGTGAATTTGTTAGATTACTTGTTAGATATTACTGCACTGTCGGAACTAGAAGCACAAGCATTTCGCTACACTCACATTAACATCTGCTAACCATGTGTATGTGCATTTTTTGTTGTTGATTTGATTTGAGTAACTCCTGCAATATCAATTTATTTCACAATCTAGTATAGCTAGACATCAGAATATGTGGCTTTCCAAACTTATTGTGGTGCATGTACATTTGAAGTCGGAAGTTTACATACACTTAGGTTGGAGTCATTAAATCTGTTTTTACAACCAATCCACAAATTTCTTGTTAATTAATACCCATCCCGGATCTGGGAGCATCCTCATCAAAAAAGCTGACTAGCATAGCCTAGCCTAACGGGACAGGGATATCATATAATATAATTTTCATGAAATCACAAGTCCAATACAGCAAATGAAAGATAAACATCTTGTGAATCCAGCCATCATTTCCGATTTTTAAAATGTTTTACAGCGAAAACACAATATGTATTATGTACACAATATGTACTAACCACAATAGCCAAACACACAACGGCATATTTTCACCATGTTTCCACCGCATAGGTAGCTTTCACAAAACCCAGAAATAGAGATAAAATTAATCACTAACCTTGAACAACTTCATCAGATGACAGTCTTATAACATCAAGTTATACAATACATTTATGTTTTGTTCGAAAATGTGCATATTTAGAGCTGCAAATCGTGGTTATACATTGTGAATACGTAGCAACAATTCACCAAAATCTCCGGAGATATTTTGGACAGTCACCTAATCTAATCAAAGAACTCATCATAAACTTTACTAAAAAATACATGTTGTACAGCAAATGAAAGATACACTGGTTCTTAATGCAACGCTGTGTTAGATTTAAAAAAATAACTTACAAAATGCATTATTGTGAGACAGCGCTCACCTATTCTCCGCCAAGTTGGAGTCAACATATTACACAGAAATAGGAAATAACATCATAAATTGTGTCTTACTTTTGCTGAGCTTCCATCAGAATGTTGTGCAAGGAGTCCTATTTCCAGAATAAATCGTTGTTTGGTTTTAGAATGTCCATTTCTTCTGTCGAATTAGCAACTTTGGCTAGCATTGTGGCGCAAACATGCCCATCATCTCTTGGCGCAAAGAACGGAAAATTCCAAAAGTCCCAATAAACGTTGGATAAACTGATCAAACTCGGTTGAAAAATCCTACTTTATGATGTTTTTCTCATATGTATCAAATAAAATCAGAGCCGGAGCAATTCGCCGTGTATACCGAACGCTTTTCAGAATACAATGTCGAGGTCCCCCGCGTGCCGTCGAAAACAAACAAAATACCGGACCTGTCACTCCAAAAGCTCTTATTCGGCCTCACATCAAGCTAGACACCCCATTCAACCTTCTACTGCCTGTTGACATCTAGTGGAAGGCGTATGAAGTGCATACATATCGATAAATAAAAGCCAGTTGAATAGGCAGGCCCTGAAACAGAGCCTCGTTTTCAGATCTTTTACTTCCTGTATGGAAGTTTGCTGCCAAATGAGTTCTGTTTTACTCACAGATATAATTCAAACAGTTTTAGAAACTTCAGAGTGTTTTCTATCCAATAATAATAATAATATGCATATTGTATGATCTAGAACAGAGTACGAGGCCGTTTAATTTGGGCATGATTTTTTCCAAAGTGAAAACAGCGCCCCCCCTATTCACAAGAAGTTAACAAACTATAGATTTGGCTACAATTGTTTACAGACAGATTATTTCACTTACTTCACTGTGTCACAATTTAAGTTGACTGCGCCTTTAAACAGCTTGGAGAATTCCAGAAAATGATGTCATGGCTTTAGAAGCTTCTGATAGGCTAATTGACATCATTTGAGTCAATTTGGAGGTGTACCTGTGGATGTATTTTAAGGCCTACCTTCAAACTCAGTGCCTCTTTGCTTGACATCATGGGAAAAACAAAATAAATCAGCCAAGACCTCAGAAAAAAATTGTAGACCTCCACAAGTCTGGTTCATCCTTGGGAGRAATTTACAAATGCCTGAAGGTACCACGTTCATCTGAACAAACAATAGTACGCAAGTATAAACACCATGGGATCACACAGCTGTCATACCGCTCAGGAAGGAGACGCGTTCTGTCTCCTAGAGATGAATGTACTTTGGTGCGAAAAGTACAAATCAATCCCAGAACAACAGCAAAGGACCTTGTGAAGATGATGGAGGAAACGGGTACAAAAGTATCGCTATCCACAGTAAAACGAGTCCTGTATCGACATAACCTGAAAGGCCGCTCAGCAAGGAAGAAGCCACTGCTCCAAAACCGCCATAAAAAAGCCAGACTACGGTTTGCTACTGCACATGGGGACAAAGATCGTACTTTTTGGAGAAATATCCTCTGGTCTGATGAAACAAATATATAACTGTTTGGCCATAATGACCATTGTTTTGGTTAGTGGGTTGAGAAAAGGGGGATGGGCTTTGAGCGGAAGTCATCCACGTTGAAGCATGGGGTGGCAGCATCATGTTGTGGGGGTCTCTTGGGGCCCCTTTGGGCAGGAAATAAAAAGGGGGGACCTGGGTTTTTGCACTTCAAAATAGATTGGATCGAGGGTGCCACATTTGTGTATATTGGAAAACATTCAAGTCAGTAGGAGTTAGCTTGGTGAATGGGTTTCCAATGGAACATGACCCAAGCTTTAAAGTTGTGGATAAATGG
>NC_036843.1:16535593-16543722 GCF_002910315.2 Salvelinus sp. IW2-2015
CCCCCCCCCCAAGCACCATTTCTGCACTAACTGTCAGTTTTTTACTCAGACTTTGAATACACAAATAAAACACAAATAACACAATATAATTTAAAAATATAAATATATATACAAAATTAAGACCCAAAATATCAAAAAGACCATATACCCTCAAAATATAATAAAAAACATCTAATCAAATTATTACACTAATTACCCTATTGCGAAAAATACAAAAAATAGACGGCAAAAAATAAAAAAATGTTGCACAAATCCTTTGTCACACAAATATACAATATACACACTTATAAAGAAGAGAACCTGATTATTATACTATTGCACTTCAAACAAGAAACACACAAACTAAATTGCACAACTAATTGCATTACTAATTGCATTAGTACTGTAGAAAGTTAGAGGTGCGCTATTTGATAGATTCCCCGGCTACACCTACCTCAGGCTTCCAGTGGGGAGACCTGAGGTCAACCTACCCAACCCCCCCCCCATCTCGTACTTCTGATGGGAGACCTTCCCATTTTTGCCTAGCTCAAAAACTAGAATTAGGGCGCCCACTCCGACAAGGTTAATTGACCCACAGTCCCACACGGTGACATGATATCATTGACGTGACGTGTAAATGAGCGATAGAAAACCGATCGCGCAAATGTCACCATTCGGAATATTATAATTTTTTGTTTGTTTTTGTGTGTGCGCCCCTATGCTGCCCCCGACAAGATGTCGCCCTGGGCAACTGCCCATGTCGCCTATGCCTAAATCCGCCACTGCCTCCAACAAAGCTACAGAGTGATCTTTTGCAAAACTTTCCAAGTATTTCGCTCGCCTGAGATAACACCTTTTCTTTAACAAGGAGCTATGGACTGGAGTGGAGGTGTGACGTGATTTGGTTCTCAGTGAGGTCACAGGTATAGCAGGTGATCTGTGATGGCGTGAAAGTGATCTGAGTGTTAACACAGCTAGCCCGTCTTGATGAAGTGAGGCTACAGCTCTGCCCACTGCATCCCTAGTGCACTTAGCAGAGGGCTGTGAGTGTGTTTTCGCTGAGGCGTTAATGAACGGAGGGCTTTGTGGGCTTAATGAGAGTGTGTTTCTATTGAGGCCGTCACCTGAGAGGATAATGAGAGTTCACAATTCACAAGCTTCTCCGCCTGTGGTCGCGAAAGTGCATGTGTGCTTTCCTCTTACAACACAGTAACGGACATACAGATGCTGCTCTCCCGTTTCAATGACACAGTATAACTGACACTGTCACTCTGTCTCTACCGGCTGTATTTGACCCTCTAATCAGCTGCAACAGTGAAACAAGAGTCCTGATGTGCTCCAGCTAGATCTCCAGCAAACAGTGTTGAAGTACATACAGCACTGGCCAAACCCACAGCACCTCATTTGAAAGTAGCCAAAAAGACAAAGCCTCCTCTCTTTGGGTGAGAGCGTGAGGAGGTGTGGGTGGTTAGACCAATAATTGTGTGGTCCGCTGAGAGGATGAGGAAGTCATCGCAGCTTCTTTCCGGGACATGCCGACGAAGGTCTCTCTCTCTCTCACCTAAATTGGCAGCTGGCAGGCAAATGAATGCAGTGCGAAGAGAGCCTGCAGAAGTACAGGGTCCTGCTGTTCAGGCAACAAAGGAGCTCCATGCGAGACATCTGCTGTTCAGTCATCAGAATACATTTTGTCACGTGCTCTCTCTCTCTCGAACACACACAAACACACACAAACACACACACATATAGACCCAGCACCATCCATTCTGTCAATTGGGAGCTACCAGGCTTTTTTCCATCTCATCTTTTTGCCCCTTCATTGTCACCGTAGTCCCTCCCTTCTTCTTTGCTTCCTTTGTTTAAACAGTTTAGGCCTGGCAGATAACCCTAGAGTGCTTCCTATCTGGTCTGAAACGCGTGAACCCTGTGTGGATGATCACAAGAAGGCCCGGGGAAACGGCAAGCGGAATCTTAATGAGCGAGGCTCGACACTGGCAAAAGTAAATTGAGCTTACCACCATGATAAATTAACCTAATGAATGCAATTGTTTTGTGGCACGCTAGCTAGGGTTGGCGCCAGATGGTCAATTCTTACAGAAACACTTGAATTTTGTTCCCAAGTTTACTACTGATGAGGGCTGCTAATGCATGTAGGAGGTGACTTCTTAGAAGAAAATATAGTTATTTGTTGTTTAGTCTTTGCAATGCAGAAATGTTTTTTTGTTTGTGGTAGAAATCCTTTCTCAAAATAAAAATCCATTACCYAAGGATAGAAAATCTAGTCTCTTGCACACCCGTGTAAACAGTGGTCTGTCATGTTTTATCAGAAACTCAGAGTTATGTCTATACTCCCTGATCAAAACTTAAAAACCAGGCCTCAATGGATACCCCCAAGTACCCAAAAGGAGCTTAAACTCCAACCTCACTGCTGAGTAAAACAAGCAACTGCTGAGAAATGATATGATAGGGTGTGTGGGGACAGCCATGTGTCGTTTCCCGTTCGAACTCACGATATCCAGTGTTTATGCTAACACTTAATCCCTGTAAAGTGTGTCATTTGGTTAGCACGCTCTTCACTCTCCCAGTGGTGTAGTCTGGCTGGCTGGCGTGAGGTCTAAACAGCCAGGGACCATAGGAACCCCTGGTGTTGGATGTAAACGAGATCCTTTCCTCTCTGATAGATGGGGGCAGGGTAGGGAGGGGGGGGGGGGGGGGTAGAACGTCTTCAGATGTTCAAGCAGTGAGCTAGCGCGGTATACTCTCTTTCTGCCGTGACCCCTGTCCTCGTTCTACACATACAATCACTGGAGCTGTTTACACCGTAATGTCACCACAATGACTCGTATCACCTGGGGCCTTGACACATCTGTGCCTACCTCCCTCATTCATCTCTGTCGCCCTCTACAGTATCTCCTCTCTCAAACTCTCTGCCTATCTCTCTTATGTCTCTCTCTACCTCATCTCTCAACCTTTTGTTACCGTACCTCTCGGTCTCTCTTTCCCTCTATCTCCATCTCCTTTCCCAACCTCTCTCGCTCTGTATCCCCATCACCTCCCTCTTTTTACCTCTCTCTACTGTACATAACACTATCTGTCTCTTCCACAGTTCTGTTGAATAGGATGGCTCAGTGCTCCTGTTTGTTATATAATGTTATAAACTGGGTGGTTTGAGCTCTGAATTCTGATTGGCTGACAGCCGTGTTATATCATACCACAGGTATGACAAAACAGTTATTTTTACTCTTACTGTTTTACTGTTCTAATTACGTTGGTAACCCATTTATAATAGCAATAAGGCACCTCTGGGGTTTGTAGTATATGGCCAACACGGCTAWGGGCTGTGTCCATAAAAACAGCCCTTGGGTCTTGGGTCTTATTGGGTCTTGGGTCTTATTGCTTATTGTAGTACGTATGTGGTGACAGTATTGTGTGATTTCTCTGATTTCTCTGTCACATGGAGTGAAGCATGTTCAAACAGCAACTCTTCTCATTACCAAACCCTGAGAGGGAGGTGTGACCAAATTGTGACCATTTTGTGACCGGGCGTTCTGCTTCACCACAGCTGTATTCCGACGCCAGTGACCTCCCAGTCTGACTGTTACGATGGACGATCGATCATATTTGACATTTGTGACATTGCATGCAGCAGAGATATACATCTCCAGGGTGTCAACTTATCAGTCATACTATGTCACAGCCAGTACATACAGTACATAACAAATTGCATGTTAAGCAGCCTTAGGATTCTTATTTACATTCTTATAAAAATAAAAATAAAACTTTTTCTCCCCAATTTCGTGGTATCCAATTGGTCTTGTCCCARCGCTGCAACTCCCGTACGGACTCAGGAGAGGCAAAGGTCGAGAGCCATGCATCCTCCGAAACACGACCCTGCCAAGCCGCACTGCTTCTTGACACACTGCTCGCTTAACCTGGAAGCCAGCCGCACCAATGTGTCAGAGGAAACACCGTACAACTGGCGACTGTGTCAGCGTGCATGTGCCCGGCCCGCCACAGGAGTCGCTAGAGCGCGATGGGACATTGACATCCCGGCCGGCCAAACCTTCCCCTAACACGGACGACACTGGGCCAATTGCCGCCTCATGGGTCTCCCAGTAGGGAAAACTGTATGAATGTGAAGATCTATCTGCGACTGAATTCATATTGACCTCTTACCTTGTTGGGTCTTGGGTAATATGCCCTCACATAAACATGGACATACATACATAAAGACATATGTATCTGTAATAATGACAATTACAACAATACTGAATGAACACTTATTAATACATCAATAAAATCAATTTAGCCTCAAGTAAATAATGAAARATGTTCAATTTGGTTTAAATAATGCAAAAACAAAGTGTTGGAGAAGAAAGTAAAGTGCAATATGTGCTATGTAAGAAAGCTAACGTTTCAGTTCCTTGCTCAGAACATGAGAACATATGAAAGCTGGTGGTTCCTTTTAACATGAGTCTTCAAAATTCCCAGGTAAGAAGTTTTAGGTTGTAGTTATTATAGGAATTATAGGACTATTTCCCTCTCTACCATTTGTATTTCATTAACCTTTGACTATTGGATGTTCTTATAGGCGCTTAAGTATTGCAAGTGTAACAGTATAGCTTCCGCCCCTCTCCTCGCTCCTCCCTGGGCTCGAACCAGCAACACAACGACAACAGCCACCATCGAAGCATGCAGAGCAAGGGGAACAACTACTCCAAGTCTCAGAGCGAGTGACGTTTGAAACGCTATTAGCGCGCGCTAACTAACTAGCCATTTCACTTCGGTTACACCAGCCTCATCTCGGGAGTTGATAGGCTTGAAGTGAAGCATAACAGCGCAATGCTTGAGCACAACGAAGAGCTGCTGGCAAATGAATGAATGTTTACGCGCCTGTTTCTGCCTACCACCGCTCAGTCAGATACAGGGCTCCGGAGCCCGAGCGGAAATGGAGGAAAACTCGCCTCCCTGCGGACCTGGCATCCTTTCACTCCCTCCTCTCTACATTTTCCTCTTCTGTCTCTGCTGCTAAAGCCACTTTCTACCACTCTAAATTCCACGATCTGCCTCTAACCCTAGGAAGCTCTTTGCCACCTTCTCCTCCCTCCTGAATCCTCCTCCCCCCCCCCCTCCTCCCTCTCTGCAGATGACTTCGTCAACCATTTTGAAAAGAAGGTCGACGACATCCGATCCTCGTTTGCTAAGTCAAACGACACCGCTGGTTCTGCTCACACACTGCCCTACCCTGTGCTCTGACCTCTTTCTACCCTCTCTCTCCAGATGAAATCTCGCGTCTTGTGACGGCCGGCCGCCCAACAACCTGCCGCTTACCCTATCCTCCTCTCTTCTCCAGACCATTTCCGGAGACCTTCTCCCTTACCTCACCTCGCTCATCAACTCATACCCTGACCGCTGGCTACGTCCCTTCCGTCTTCAAGAGAGCGAGAGTTGCACCCCTTCTGAAAACCACACTCGATCCCTCCGATGTCACAAACTACAGACCAGTATCCTTTCTTTCTTTCCTCTCCAAAACTCTTGAACGTGCGTCCTTGGCCAGCTCTCCCGCTAATCTCTCTCAGAATGACCTTCTTGATCCAAATCAGTCAGGTTTCAAGACTAGTCCATTCAACTGAGACTGCTCTTCTCTGTATCACGGAGGCGCTCCGCACTGCTAAAGCTAACTCTCTCTCCTCTGCTCTCATCCTTCTAGACCTATCGGCTGCCTTCGATTAACTGTGAACCATCAGATCCTCCTGCTCACCCTCTCCGAGTTGGGCATCTCCGGGCGGCCCACGCTTGGATTGCGTCCTAGACCTGACAGGTGCGTCCTACCAGGTGCGTGGCGAGAATCTGTCTCCTCCCACGTGCTCTCACCACTGGTGTCCCCCAGGGCTCTGTTCTAGGCCCTCTCCTATTCTCGCATAACACCAAGTCACTTGGCTCTGTCATAACCTCACATGGTCTCTCCTATCATGCTATGCAGAGCGACACACAACTAATCTTCTCCTTTCCCCCTTCTGATGAACCAGGTGGCGAATCGCATCTCTCTGCATGTCTGGCAGACATATCAGTGTGGATGACGGATCCCAACCTCAAGCTGAACCTCGGCAGACGGAGCTGCTCTCTCTCCGGGAAGGACTGCCCGTTCCATGATCTCGCCATCACGGTTGACAACTCCATTGGTCGCTCGCTCCCAGAGCGCTAAGAACTTGGCGTGATCCTGGACAACACCCTGTCGTTCTCAACTAACATCAAGGCGGTGGCCGTTCCTGTAGGTTCATGCTCTAAAACATCCAGAGTACGCCCTGCTCACACAGGAAGCGGCGCCAGGTCCTAATCCAGGCACTTGTCATCTCCCGTCTGGATTACTTGCAACTCGCTGTTGGCTGGGCTCCCTGCCTGTGCCATTAAACCCCACAACTCATCCAGAACGCCGCAGCCGTCTGGTGTTCAACCTTCCAAGTTCTCTCACGTCACCCGCTCCTCGCTGCTCTTCCACTGGCTTCCAGTTGAAGCTCGCATCCGCTCCCAAGACCATGGTGCTTGCCTACGGAGCTGTGAGGGGAACGGCAACCTCAGTACCTCCAGGCTCCTGACAGGCCCTACACCCACAAACATAGGCACTGGGTTCATTCCACCTCTGGCCTGCTCCTCTCCTACCACTGAGGAAGTACAGTTCCGCTCAGCCAGTCAAAACTGTTCGCTGCTCTGGCCCCCATGGTGGAACAAACTCCCTCACGACGCAGGGACCAGCGAGTCAATCACCACCGTTCCGGAGACACCTGAACCCCACCTCTTTAAGGAATACCTAGATAGGATAAAAGTAATCCTTCTCACCCCCCCCCCCCCCCTTAAAAGATTTAGATGCACTATTGTAAAGTGGCTGTTCCACTGGATGTCATAGGTGAATGCACCAATTTGTAAGTCGCTCTGGATAAGAGCGTCTGCTACATGACTTAAATGTAAATGTAATACTTTGATACGTGTATGCTCAGTCAGATTATATGCAACGCAGGACCGCTAGATAATATCAGTAATATCATCAACCATGTGTAGTTAACTAGTGGTTATGTTTGATTGTTTTTTATAAGAAGAAGTTTAATGCTAGCTAGCAACTTACCTTGGGCTTACTGCATTCGCGTAACAGGCAGTCTCTTGTGGAGTGGCAACGAGCGAGAGGCAGGTGTTATTGGCATGGACTAGTTAACTTGTAAGGTTGCAAGATTATATCCCCCGAGCTGACAAGGTGAAAATCTGTCGTTCTGCCCCTGAACAGGCAGTTAACCCACCGTTCTAGGCCGTCATTGAAATAAGAATGTGCTCTTAACTGACTTGCCTAAGTTGGTAGTTTTAATATTTTATACATATTTTTTATAATAGTCAAAGTTTATTATAAACCAACATAATATTATTTTTAAATAATATAAAATTTAAAAAGACTCTAATTTAAATAATTTTATTACAAATTCAAAATTTTATATGTTTAATTAAAAAATGCATTAATTTTAAATTTAACATATAATATACTATATATAAAATTTTTTTATAGAAATTTATTAACTATTATGAAAATAAATATAAAAACATAATTTATATTATTTTAATTATATTTATTTATTTTAAATTATTTAAGATTTTATTTATTAAATATTAATATTTAAAAAATTGGAATATTATTTATTAGAACATAATAATTATAAATAAAAATTAAAAAAATAATAATATTATTTTATAATTATTATATAAATAATATATAAAAAAAAAAAATTAAAATAATAAAAAATATATAATTCTAAAGAATTTAAAGTAATCTATATCTGAATATTAATATATATTAGAGATAATCAATATAAAATAACTTAATAGAATATAAAAAAACCAAAAAAGTATTTAATTCATAAATAGAAATAAATAAATTAAAAAAAAAAAGTATGATAATTAAATTTAAATTATAAACAAACTAATTAATATATATAGCATTATTAAATAAAGATAATATTATATATTTAATTATAATAATGTTTAATTTTAAGATGTTACAAATTTAATATATTAAAAATTAAATTTAATTTAAAAAAAAAAAAAAAAATAATAGAAACTAGTTAATGATAGTATATAAAAAAATTTTATATATTAAAGGATAAAATTGT
>NC_036843.1:16546414-16550616 GCF_002910315.2 Salvelinus sp. IW2-2015
CACACACACACACACACACACAAATCATTAAACCCAGTGCAGTGCTACCCAGTGTGTCTGACAGAAAGAGGAACAGTGCAGAAATTTCCCCCTGCAGGTATCCATTCAAACTCTCATTGGGAGAAAGCCTTTCTCGTTAATGCCCTTGTTACGGCTCCAGGMGGAACCGCTAATTAGAGCCACAAGAACGGCTGGAGAATGASTCGATTACACCTGTGGACTTCTAGCCTTAAAATACCTGGCATTTCTGCAAACTCCCACACATTTCCGCCTTCCTAGCCTGACTCACTCACGATCTGACAAGTAGAGCTCTTCAAAGGAAAAACAGTACAAGGATAGGAGGAAAAGAAAGAAATMAAGGACAGAAAGTGTCAACCATTTGAAAGGCTTTATGAAAATGATCATCCAATTAGCAACTATGATCAAATCAGGCAGGAACCCTCTCTGGAAACCTGGGTAATTTTTTCTCTTTCTTTCTCTCTCTGGCTGCTGTGCGTGTGGTGTAATTTCACTGACCTCAAATGAACTCATGATAGGAAATTCAGTTAGTTTTCTCATCACTGGTAGTTATACTAATACATTGGAAATGCCTCGTACAAAATGCATGAGCTATCCAAGGCGCCTCATTAACGTGATGTAATTTTTGGCAGAATATGTATCAAACCTATTATCACCACGGTTACTCCGTTCTCAAACCCCCTCAACGTCACTTTCCGATGGCAAAGAGACGTAGAAATAATATCAATGTTTACCCTTTATTCTATCAACACATCCTTTCTTGTTCATTTACTTTCTTATTGGTTGAGCCAACCTTGTTATGAATGAAGAAAGCAACAACCAAGGAACATATACTGTAGCAATGTCTCTTTACTACATAACCTAAAACCATCTCTTCCTTGGCTGTATACAAGAGTAAAGAACAAAGACAAGAAATGAAAGCAAAAAGCCAAAGAGACAAAACTAAAACCCCAACTGAAATCTTGAGAGTAGACCGAAGAATATCGAGATAGAGTTCCGACTATAACTTGCGAAACAAAACCAAGACTGATTTATGTCCGTTAATTTAACTGCTGGATAGGGGCCTTTGTTGAAACATGAGTTAGTTCCAGCATTTAACCCTACAGCACTAATTTATGCTCCATGGCATAGGACACTCCATCATCCCCTCTTTGGGGAGAGACACTCATCTCATTAGCCAGGATTTAATGAAATGCAAGGGTACACTTCTTAGTTTCAGAGATTACTGAAGCAAAAATCAGGTGTAAATCTCCGGCTGCTCCGTGACTTCATAAATTGTTACAGGGATAAGAAGGGATAGGGAGCAGAGATGAGGAGCTAGAGGGAGAGAGAGAACCAGGAGAGTTATAGGGACAGAGGAATGAAGAAAATACGTAAGGGATAAATGCTGACGTTCTGTATATTACCTTGGAAATAATGGACGAWGCAGCTGAGTTTATTTTTCCAAGGTAATGTATAGAACGAAGGCGTTTCTCCCGCTTATACCACAGTTGCCAAAGAAAACAATATGAAAGAACACATTCACCATTAGAATATATTTATTTTCATTGATATTTACATTTTTATGTGAATTCAAACTTTCTCGTCCTTTGGTTGCTAAAAACACAAACTAGTTGTTCGTTCTTTATGTTCAGTTGCCATGCTCAGTGGTAACGTCCTTATCCTTTGCTTGCTGATAGCTATCTAACTYGCTACGGCTACACAATCACAACTTCTGCAGKCAGAATAAGAGCAAAGTAGCTGTTTTCTATTGATATTTACTTGGATACATCCATATTAATAAGCTGAAGATGCCCGATTTTGCCTGGCATAGCTAGAAAAGTTTACCTTCTCATCAGGACACTCGTCAACACTGACTGTTAATTTGGAGGAGATCACATTGCATATCAAAACAGTAGGCTAGAAGATAGTTAAATAGTTTGTTGCTAGCAGACTTGTCAATCGAATTCAAAGATATCAGTTGCTGAAAACAGCTGGTCAAACTAGAAACGTGGAAGGATTTGACAGCATTAGCGGCAGAGAYGACAGGAAAAATTCATGTTCATCACTCACCATGTTAGGTCATCAGTTGCTCCAAAAAAAGATTCACGCTAGCTAGCTGCGTTTTTTCCCCCCTTTGGACCTGCGTTTACAATGTATCCAATTTCAGTTTGTGTGGTTGTTGGTTTAGCTTTCTGTAACTTTATAGCAAGTATGGTCAGCATGTGTAGGTGCATATTGAGCCATGATTGCAAGTTGTTCCGATATCTTTTCCAACCTTCCCGTTATCTGGTTTTAATGTCCATTCTTGAATAACCATCTAGCCAATCAGAAATTAATATTTAACAATGCTGTGGTAACTTCAGTTATACCACACAAAGTTTATATATCTTAGAATATCAAGTCCTGTGTGAATATTGCCAAAGTTTGTCAATCTTAAACCGTTTATACCAAGCAATGCACAGACTGCTGTATTTCTACAGAACATGTGGTCTTAATAATTGATCTGAACATATAGCAGTTTCAGTCCATACAAGATGGTGTCACTGCATGCGAGAACAATAACAGCATAAACAGCCCCCTAAACCAAGCAAACAGTAATCCTCAATCTGGAGATATCTGTGCTGACATCACTGTGCCCGTGCATCTTAAATATCCTCTTGACTACTATTATAAACTCCCACAACTGCGCTAGCCCCGAGCCAAACAGTCAGATTTGGTGAATACTTATTAGTGTATATAGGGGAGGGAGAATAGGGAGAAAGCAGGATAGATTTAAGTCTAGTTTTGAAGAATGTACATGTTCATTACTTGTGGTGACTGATGCTGCAAGAGGGAAGGAGAGGAGGACACACCAGAAGAGAAAACCAGCCCGTCGCCGGCAGCACAACACAGACCATTAACACTATCATTTACATAAAATGACTTACATACTGCTGCAGTAATTTAATTTGTTTGACCAGTACAGCGCAACTGTGAGGAATAGATTTGCAGAGGCAGACGAGGGAGCGCTGCTTACTCTTCCACATGGCTAATTCTGGCTCTCTCACCGACACGCTCTCTCACCGACACGCTCTCTCACCGACACGCACCTCACCGTACACCTCTCTCACGACCCGCTCTCCGATACGCTCTCTCCCGACACGCTCTCTCACACAACCGACATTCGAGCACTCTACCGACACGCTCTCGTCACAGACACGCGCTCATCAACCGACACGCTCTCTACCGACACGCTCTCTTCACCGACACGCCACGGCTCACCGACACGCTCTCTCACCGACACGCTCTCTCACCGACACTCGCACTCACCGCCACCACCTGACACGCTCTCTCACCGACACGCTCTCTCATCTCATACCGACCGCTCTCTCACCGACACGCTCTCTCACCCGACACACACTCTCACCGACACGCTCCTCCTCACCGACACGCTCTTCACCGACACGCACACTCACCGACATGCATCTCACCGACACTCTCGGCACTCAACCGACACGCTCTCATCCAGCGACACGCTCTCTCACCGACACCTACCTCACCGACACGCTCTTCACCGACACGTCTCTCTTCACCGACACTCACATCACCGACACGCGTAACGCTCTCTCACCGACACGCTTTCCTCACCGGCTTCATCCCACCTCACCGACACGCTCTCTCTCACCGCCCACGACAGGCTCTCTCACCGACTCACCACTCAGCACCTCTCCACCGACACGCTCTCGTCACCGACACGCACTCTCACCGACACGAAGGTTCCGATCTCGCAATCCGTACCCCTCTAGACACGCACTAAGCGACTTGCAACCTCGTGTGTCACGACACCGTCCTCCGTCTCACCTGAAGCCGCACTCTCACCGGAGCCCGCCATCTCGTCAACCGAACACGGCCTCTCAGCCGACACGGCTCTCTCACTCGACACGGCCCGCTCTCTCGACCGACACCACTGTCACCGACACGCCTCTCACCTCGACTGACGCTCTCTCACGACACGCTCTCTCACCGACACGCGTGTCACGACGCGCTCCTCTCACCGACCGCTCTCTCACCCGACCAGTACGTTCCCGAACCGCACTCTCACCGGACACGCTCTCTCACCGACACGCTCTCACGAGCTCTCACCGGACACGCTCTCTCACGACACGCTCTCTCACCGACACGCATCTCGTCCCGACACGCTCTCTCACCGACGACGCTCTCTC
>NC_036843.1:16556741-16563412 GCF_002910315.2 Salvelinus sp. IW2-2015
TTAAACGACATGCGCTCTCACCGACACGCTCTCTCACCGACACACACACTCACCGATACGTGTGCACGCACATTGACAAGTGTACAGTGTAGGGTATATGACATATTACTATGTTTTGTGAATCATAATTATGAATAAATCTAGTGCTTCCTCATAGGAAGACGCTTCATCTTAAATTAATCATTTTTCCTCATTTTAAGGTCCAGGAGTTGAATTGCATTGAGTTTTACCTGTCATAAGAAGATATGACTATTCTTGTTTGACATGATCAAATTGTGAAAGTTTCCTAGTGATTTTGCCACATAGCAGTTTCTCAGATCCTCTTCATTTATTCAGGACATTTGTTTAACAAGGTTCATGTCTGTTCCAGCAATCAACATCCTGTCAGACACYTGCCTCTGTCAACAGGGCACTCTCTCTTTCTCTTTCTTTGCCATTTTCTCTCTCTCCCTCTACTCTCTCTCTTCACCCCCCCGTCTCTTTATTTTCTAATCATTACTCTTTCGCTGGATTCCAGGCTAATGCGAGGGAGCGACACATACATGTAATAAAAAACAAGATGGATGGTGAAAATACAATATATACCTACGAAATATGGAATTGTGAGAGGAAATGTTTTCTTCCCCTCACACAGTATTCTTGGTTGGACCTTTGAATTTCCAAGAGAATGAAAGCAGGTCTTATTCAGCATGCCYGCAGGGCTGAGAGCTGGTCTGACAGGTGAGCTGTCACCCTCCTATCTCCCATGCAGCACCAGTCTTTAGCTTCCCCTCGCTCTGCTCTCCCTCACAAGACCCGACTGTCACCCTGATGGAAAAAAATACCCAGCACCACAAAAGAAAATAAATGAATGTCCTATTCACCCCACCACCGACGTAGTTYGGAAATTGTTCAATCTTTTTTCTTTATTTTCTTTAGGTGTTGACATATTATTATATATTGTTTCTGTGAAAAAAAGCATTTTTTTGTATTGTCATTAGAAATATGAAAGTTTGGGGGGAAAAAGGGAGGGAACGTGAATGTACCAGGACATTTGGGTGAGAGGAACAAGGGGAGAAATTGATTGGAAGGATGTGATCATTTAAAATAGTCTGCTAATGTGCATTATCAAGTCATTCATGTAAATTAGATGGTGCTAAAGGACCTGAAGTTGACGACTTGTGATTTCACTGTTAAAAAAACAAGAAAATCTGAAGGAAAACATGTTCTGGATCCTAAAGAAGGATTTCTCAGCTGGCCATACATGAGGCATATGGTAAAACACCTGCATTTCCAAACATGTAAAGTAGAACATTGTCACTTTGCCAAATATCATGCTCATCAATTGCAATACTCATTCACATCGTGATACAGCATTCTCATACCAAAACTGTGGACATAGTTTTAGCTTTGCTTTTCCTTAGGGTGCTTTTTTAGTTTAGGGTGCTTTTTTAGTTTAGGGTGCTTTTTTAGTTTAGGGTGCTTTTTAGTTCAGTTTGTGTCATTCTTCTTATCTTATGTTTGTTGTGTACTAAATATTTCCGCTTTTTTTTCATCGTATTTGATTAGTTTTTTTCCTGTAAAGCACATTGTGATGCAGTCAATGTATGAAAGGAGCTGTATAAATATAGCTTGATTTGATGATTTGTTACAATTATTCACACCACAGAGATACCTGAACTGATCAAACCTAGTGGAACCCCATTTAATCCATTTGTTTTGAAACAGAAAGAGAGAGCAACATGGTACAAGAACATTTTAAGGCGAAGCCTCCGATGTTGCCTGAAGTCCCAATGAACAGAAAGTGTAGTGTGTGTGTGTGTGTGTGTGTGTGTGTGTGTGTGTGTGTGTGTATGTGTGTGTGGTGTGTGTGTAGTTGTCACGGTGTGTGTGATGTGTGGTGTGATGTAGTTATGTTGTAGTATACTTGCATTTGGATCCTGCACTAGGAGGCGTTGAAACGTCGACTGCATCCTTCACTCACAGCTGGCTTAATAAGGCTGACTTGGAGCTGCGAGGAGAGCTCCTGTAATGCCTCCAGCCCTGTTACACCAAGCATTCAAGATCTGATATTAATGCGTCTGGCCCTTAGAACACAAAATACCATATAAACTTGGCTTCCCCATTTAATTCTCTATGTCCTTACTTCCCAACCGACTGTACCGAATGAAATGAATCAATGAGAGTAACTCAGGGGACAAACGAAAAAAGAAATGGGAGAAACGTTTTGGTTATTTTTCAAGGAGGAGACAGATCAATATATTGAACAGAAATGTAGGTTGCGAGTCGTGGATTAAAGGGAGAATGAGATTTAGTTAACATGATGTAAAGTATATAAATAAGGGCACCTTTATATGTTCTTTTTTACTTCTCTCTGCCTTACTCTTACTTTTAAACTCAATTATATAGCCTATGACAGACTCTTACTGTGTCTAGCCTAGAAGGTATAAAACAGCACAATAAGTAACTTTACAATAATCTAGGCCTGGCAAAGAGTTATTATTGTCTGAAAGCGGAGGAAGGGAGGGAGATACGGAGAACAGAGGAGCGGGATAGGTAGGAGAGGAGATAGGGAGAGGGGATATGATAGGAAGGAGATGGGATAGGCAGAGGAAGAGGAGATAGGAAAGGGAAAATGGAGGAAGGAGGGAGAAGGGAGAGGAGAGAGAGAGGAGAGAAGAGAAGAGAAGAGAATGTAGGAGAGGAGTGCGCGTGGCTGAGCCTGGCCTGTCTTGTGAGAGGAAGGAGCGGTAGAGGCGAGTGGCGAGGGAGAGGGAGAGGAGGGAGAGGAGAGGAGAAGGAGAGAGAGGAGAGGAGTAGGGAGAGGAGGGAGAGGAGAGGCGAGGAGAAGGAGAGGAGAGGAGGAGGCAGAGAGAGGCGAGGAGCAGGAGGAGGAGATGGAGAGGAGAGGAGAGGAGAGGAGAGAGAGGAGAGGGAGAGGAGAGGAGAGGGGGAAAGCATGTATTACTCCGCTAAGTGGCAGGTGGCTGTTGCAAGCCCGAGGCAAAGTGAGCTGTTAACAGATAGTAAATTTGCGGCGGAAGCCAGAGGAGGGCTTTTGATATGCAGAAGAGCTGACCCCCGGACTGCTCCTTTAATTGGGTTTTTAATTTTCTAGGCCATCTGACATTATCAAACATGATCCCTGAGCTTTGCCATGCTGATTGGAACCACTGTGACAAGAGAGCCGCCTTGTACCGCCCCTTTCGCCGCCGCTCACTACATGCTTTTTAGAGGAGAGCTCTGAGATAGAAGAATATAAGAAAGAGAAAAGAGAGAGAGAGTGAAGGGAAATAAAAGAGGGAGACGAGAGGGGCTTGGCATGGAAATTTGTCTTAATAATCCTTTCGGCTGGCTGGGGCATTGTGCCTGGCTGTATGTGGGAGAGAGAGACTACAGAGGGAGCCCACCCTCCGAGTGATGAGGGGAGAGAAGTACAGGCTGCTGAAATCTAGGCTGTCACTGGTGAATAACAGCACGCCACACAAGACAAGGCCGAGCTCAGCCACTCAGAGAGGTACATTCAGACACCTAATGAACGCCGGACAGGGTGCTGTATCAGAACGAGAAAGGGACAGAGCAAAGGACATACGTTAGCTAAATTAGCATTACAATGCGGTTTTATGTATTTTCCCCCAATCATTTTGTAAACTCAGTTATTATTCTGTAGAAAACAGATATGACTATTTGAGAGTAAAGCGATGCGTTGTTTTAGACTACATCTTGACACTGACAGACACATTATCAGTCTGTTGAGTAAGCATGTTTAGGCTACAGTCGTGAGCATAGTTGTCCAAATAATTTGTTATTCCCCAATCTGGAGAATAACTTCATAGTGCCATTTTTGGAGATCAAATGCGACTAGCATTTTATAGGTTTCAAATGAGGCCCAGTTGTCAAATCTTAACTAACCATCAACACTCCAGCTACCACAACTATCACCTGCACAAGTCCATCTGGTTCTGGTGAGAGTTGTGGTTTTTGGACAAGGGTTCCTTACTGGTGCCTGTTTGTTCAATCTGCAAGACCACACAAAGAGTTTCAGCCCTCTAATCATTTAACCAAACAAGACACCAATTACCCAGGCAGATAAGGAGGGAAGCCTTCCATCCACACTAACAGACAGAGCTAGTCTCTGTGTGTTAAGGGCAGACTGTCTCTTGTTTGTGGGGGTGTTAGAGGAAGAGAGAGAGGTTCACCTGCTAGTTCCAGAACACAGAGGCAAAAGTGACACTTACTCTGCTGTTGCAAATGGATTGGGTTATTTCAAAGTTCACGAGAAAGGTTTAGGTGTCAAAAGGAGAAAGAAATMGTGTGTTTTGATTTAATTGATGATGGTGGCTTATAGGCATTTGGTAAGTGTTTTGAGGATGTTCTGTACACATGTTTAGTTGGAGATTGCTGTGTTTAAAACATGGTAGCTTACAAGAAACTAAAGAAAYGGAATTTACACGTCCTTGGATTAAAAGGTGTGAGTGAAATAAATGATCAGAGTTAGGTCAGTGTCCTGACGTGTATTAGACAAATCTCGCTATTCTTCACGAGCACTGGATTACCTTACAGGTGAAATTGAGAGTAATGTACCCTTTCAGGCACCACATAGATTCTTCAACCTCAAGCTATAAAAGGTGAGAACTTCTCTCCTGCTTCTTAAAGTTCATGTTCTCATTGAAGCTAAATGACACAGTTCTGTTCTGAGACCATCGTAAAGGCTATGGATAATAAAAACGTTCAGGTACTGTGAAATACATGCATATATTTTCATTTTTCACACACGTGCGCTCACACACACTCACTCAGAAATCTAATTAGAGCGATCATTAATTGCGGCAGACCACTGCTAATGGTTTAAGCAACAATGCAGCTGTGTGTAGGAAACATTTGAAATCACAAAGTAATTATTACATCCAATATTAATTTAATTACACAATTTTGTGTGAAACAGTAATTTCAGAGGGTTTTTTAATCACACACAGTCTCAAAATAAATGAGGAGTTAGAMGCACAGGGGAGCTGGAGATTTCTCCAAAGACACACAGGGTGTGTGTGAAGGGGCGGGGGGTATTGTAGAATAGTTCTCC
The DNA here is from genome assembly GCF_002910315.2 of Salvelinus sp. IW2-2015. Taxonomy (NCBI): domain Eukaryota; kingdom Metazoa; phylum Chordata; class Actinopteri; order Salmoniformes; family Salmonidae; genus Salvelinus; species Salvelinus sp. IW2-2015. The sequence goes on from NC_036843.1 coordinate 16,561,801, forward strand.
TCTGGAGACCTGGGATTTTCACATTTAAATTAAAACACCATTCAACACCAAGGAGGGAAGAAATTATAGGACAACCAGACCCGTGTCAGGAAAATACATCCTTGTTCTTCCTCTGTGCGTCATGCCATTGCAACGCACCAGGCAACAGAGGAAATGCATAGCTATGGCTCGATCACTGTCAGTGTGTAGCTCCTATGGCCCGGCAACTATAAATTAATATTAATCGTCTTTCTCTGGCCTGTGTTTTGCCACATCCCCTCACATMAGCAAAATCTAGAAGCAGCGTTTTCTGCATAAGAAGCATCAATAGAGTTGAGAGCAGCTGTGTCCACTCGATTACAGAACACCAACAAGGGAGCTTTTGTTTTAATATTTTCATTCCAAACTCAGTTCTTTTATTTCCATAGTTCCGCTGTGGAATAAAACAAGCAATTTTGATTGGCAGAACGTGTAACGGATTTCCTCTTCATCTGAGGAGGAGTAGCAAGGATCGGACCAATGTGCAGCGTGGTAAGTGTCCATAATGAGATATTTAATCAATCAACAGAACACRTAACAAAAATACAAACAAACAACCGAAACAGTCCRGTATGGTGCAAACACTAACACAGGAAACAACCACCCACAAAACACAATAGAAAACAGGCTACCTAAATATGGCTCCCAATCAGAGACAACGACTGACACCTGACTGCCTTGATTGAGAACCATACTAGGCCACCACATAGAAATATAACAACAGAACAAAACATAGAAAAACAACATAGAATGCCCCCCCACTCACCGCCCTGACCAACTAAAATAAAGACATAAAAAGGAACTAAGGTCAGAACGTGACAGTACCCCCCCCCAAAGGTGCGGACTCCGGCCGCAAAACTGAACTATAGGGAGGGTCTGGTGGGCATTTCACCGTGGTGGCGGCTCTGGTGCGGGACGTGGACCCCACTCCACATAGTCTTGGCCCACTTATGTGGCACCTTTGGAGCGGCGACCCTCGCCGCCGACCTCGGACTGGGACCCTTTCAGCGGGCCCCGAATAGACGGGAGACTCCGGCAGCGCCGGACAGGCGGGAGGCTCGGCGGCACCGGAGTGAAGGGCGACTCCGCACGCCGGAGTGAAAGGCGGCTCTGGCAGTGCCGGAGTGACGGGCACTCCTGACTGACGGGCGCTCAGGCAGCTCCTGACTGACGGCCGGATCTGGCTGGCTGCGCGGACAGGAGGGAGACTCTGGCTGCTCCGGCTAGAGGGAGACTCTGGCTGCTCCGGACTAGAGGGAGACTCTGGCTGCTCCGGACTAGAGGAGACTCTGGCTGCCGGACTAGAGGGAGACTCTGGCTGCTCCGGACTAGAGGGAGACTCTGGCTGCTCCGGACTAGAGGGAGACTCTGGCTCTCCGGACTAGAGGGAGACTCCTTCTCCCCTGCCCTCTTATCTGGGGGCTTGTCTTCCTCTTACTTCGCCTTCCGGCACTAGAGGCGGGAGAAACGCTGGCTGCTTCCGGAATGTTAGAGGGGGAGACCTCTGGGGGGCTTGGTGCTGCCGGACTAGAGGGAAGACCACTCCTCGGTGGGGCGGCGTGCTCTTCCTATGTACCGGACCCTATAAGGTAGA
>NC_036843.1:16568638-16571138 GCF_002910315.2 Salvelinus sp. IW2-2015
ATGGATTATCACTGGAGGCTTCTTGCCATGGATTATCACTGGAGGCTTCTTGCCATGGATTATCACTGGAGAGACACACAGAAGGCCTGGCTCTGGGAGAAGGCACAGGACTCACCAGGCTGGGGAGACATGCAGAAGGGTTAGTGCTTAGCACAGACACAGAACTCACCAGGCTGGGAGACATGCAGGAGGCCTTGTCCTTGACCGAGGCACAGGATGCACTGGACCATGGAGGCGCACTGGCGGTCTCGAGCGCAGAGCTAGCACCACTCGTCCTGGCTGGATCCCCCCTGTAGCCCGGCAAGTGCGGGGAGCTGGAACAGGCCGCACTGGGCTGTGCTGGTGAACTGGAGACACGTGCGTAGGGCTGGTGCAGTATACCCCGGGCCGAGGAGACGCACTGGAGACCAGATGCGCTGAGCCGGCATCATCCCTCCTGGCTCGATGCCAACTCTAGCCCGGCCGATTCGAGGAGCTGTGATGTAGCGCACCGGGCTATGCGTGCGCACTGGGAACATTGTGCGCTCCCCCGCATAACACGGTGCCTGCCCAGTCACTCTCTCGCCACGGTAAGCACGGGGAGTTGACTCAGGTCTCCTACCTGAGTCCGCCAATCCACCCGTGTTCCCCTCCCCCAAAAATTCTGGGGCTGCCTCTCGTGCCCGTTACTTCGCGCATTTCCTCGTAGTGGCGCCGCTCCGCTTTAGCTGCCTCCAGCTCCTCTTTTGAGCGGCGATACTCCCCGGCTGTGCCCAGGGTCCTTTGCCGTCCAAAATTTCCTCCCAAGTCCAGGAGTCCAGAACCCTCTGCTCCTGGTTACCACGCTGCTTGGTCCTTTTTTGGTGGGTGGTTCTGTAATGGCTTTCATTGGTGGAAGGAGAGGAGGACCAAAATGCAGCGTGGTACGTATCCTAATATCGTTTAATCGAAAAATGAATACAAAATCCAAAAAAAGACCAAGAGAATCAAAATGAAAACCGAAACAGTCCCGTATGGCGCAAACAACTAACACAGGAAACAACCACCCACAAAACACAATAGAAAACAGGCTACTAAATATGGCTCCCAATCAGAGACAACGACTGACACCTGCCTCTGATTGAGAACCATACTAGGCCAAACACATAGAAATATAACAACAGAACAAAACATAGAAAAACAACATAGAAAGCTCCCCCAACTCACGCCCTGACCAACTAAAATAAAGAACATAAAAAGGAACTAAGGTCAGAACGTGACAGAACGTTTGCATTTTTAAATGTTTTCCCATCCATGTAAAATGTTGTTATTGTCTTTTAACTCTAATTGTTCTGGAAGGTTGACAGATGAATTGTTCAGTTGTTGTATTACAGTAGCTAGCTAGATCCTCTGTGGATTCAGATAGTTGACAATATACAGTGCGTAGTGGGCAGTCCTAATTAAAACAAACACACCTAACCAACAGCTACTCAGAGGCTGTATTTATCCACGTATAAATTGGCTGCATGTACACTACCATTCAAAAGTTTGGGGTCACTTAGAATTGTCCTTGTTTTTGAAAGAAAAGCACATTTTTTGTCGATTAAAATAACATCAAATCGATCAGAAATACAGTGTAGACATTGTTAATGTTGTAAATGACTATTGTAGCTGGAAACCGCAGATTTTTTATGGAATATCTACATAGCCGTAGAGGCCCATTATCAGCAACCATCACTCCTGTGTTCCAATGGCACGTTGTGTTAGCTAATCCAAGTTGATCATTTTAAAACACTAATTGATCAATAGAAAAACCCTTTTGCAATTATGTTAGCACAATTGAAAATTGTTGTTCTGATTAAAGCAATAAAACTGGCCTTCTTTAGACTAGTTGAGTATCTAGAGCATCAGCATTTGTGAGTTCGATTACAGGCTCAAAATGGCCAGAAACAAAGCACTTTCTTCTGAAACTCGTCAGTCTATTCTTGTTCTGAGAAATGAAGGCTATTTCATGCGAGAAATTGCCAAGAAACTGGTTTTCTAATGAAGGGGTTTTCTAATGAAAGGGTTTTCTAATGAAAAATTAGCCTTTAAAAATTATAAACTTGGATTAGCTAACACAACGTGCCATTGGAACACAGGAGTGATGGTTGCTGATAATGGGCCTCTGCACGCCTGTGTAGATATTCAATAAAAACAGCAACAATAGTCAATTACAACATTAACAATGTCTACACTGTATTTCTGATCYATTGTATGTTATTTTAATGGACAAAAAGTGTGTTTTCTTTCAAAAACTAGGACATTTCTAGGTGACCCCAAACTTTTGAACGGTAGTGTATGTTATCTGTCTTTTTTCTGGCCCTTCTCCTCCGTCTCTTTTTTTATTCACGCTTTTTAATCAGGTAGAAAATATCGCCTCTGGAAACAAAGCTGGACGCCTGTGGTGGATGGACAGCTGTGTCTGTGGCCGAGGTGAAAATCAACCCCAAGACACATCAAGGAGTGAGATATCAAACCTAAAATTAGAAGAGAAATCCTG
>NC_036843.1:16574629-16606571 GCF_002910315.2 Salvelinus sp. IW2-2015
GCGCACAACGTTTATAGCTTCACGTCGTTTGTGTAGTTTATGTATAGTGTTCGTTTCATGTTTTCTCTTCTTCTTCTGAATAAAAGAAATGTTCTTTTCACCCGCAGCTTGCGCCCTTTGCCTCACTTCTCTTCAGTAGACGATCGTGACAGGAATTCACCCACCACGGACCAAAGCAGCGTGACAAGCCGGCACAGAGCAAGGCTATCAAGGATTCTTGGAACATGGGGAGGAGATTTGGAAGGAAAGCGTACCTTGGGCACCAACCGGGAGAATATCGGCCTCCCTCCCGTTGAAGAGCTGGAGGCAGCGAAAGCCGAGAGGAGGCGATATGCAGGAGGGCCAGGCACGGAGGCAAGGCTGGAAGCCCGTGAGTACTACCCAAAAATTTCTTGGGCTAGTGAGGTTAGTGGGCCCGGAGGGCAAAGGTTAGGAGACCTGGTCACACTTCCCGTGCTTACCGTGGGAGAGAGTGACTGGGCAGCACCGTGTTAGCGGCGGAGCGCACTGTCTCCTGCGCGCATAGCCGGTGCGTACCACGCTCCCCGACTGGCGGGCTAGAGTTGGCATGAGGCCAGGAGATGATGCCGGCTCAGCGCATCTGGTCTCCAGTGCGTCTCCTCGGCCCGGGTATACTGCACCAGCCTACCGCACGGTGTCTCCCGTTCACCACACAGCCCGAGTGCGGGTTCCAGCTCCCCGCACTGGTCGCGGGCTACGGGGGCGATTCCACCAGGACGAGGTGGTGCAGGCTTTCGGTGCTCAAGGGAGCCAGTTACGCCTGCACGGTCCGGTAATTTCCGGCGCTCCACCTCCCCGACCCCAGTCCATAGTCCACCAGTGTGCCTACACCACGCACCAGTGCTTCCAGTGGTGTACTCCAGAGCCCTGTTCCTCCTCCACCGCAACTCGTCAATTGTGCGCTGTCTCCAGCCCATTTACCACCAGTGCCTACGCCACGCACCAAGCCTCCTGTGCGTTTCTCCAGAGTCCTGTGCATCCTGTTGTGCTCCCCGCACTTAGCCTTGAAGTGCGTGTCCCCAGGCCCGGGTACCACCAGTGCCGGCACCACGGCACTAGTGCAATGTGCGTATCCAGGGTCCAGTATGCCCTGTTTCCTGCTCCCCGCACTAGCCTTGAAGTGCGCTTCCCCAGCCAGGTACCCACCAGTGCCCGGCACCACGCACTAGGCCTAATGTGCGTTATCCAGGGTCCAGTATTGCCCGTTCCTTTCTCCCCGCTCACAGCCTGAAGGTGCTGTCCTTTAGCCCGGTGCTCCAGTTCTGCACCACGCACAGGTCTTACCAGTGCGCCTTATCCGCCAGAGCCATCCGTTCTCTCCAGGCGCCATCTGAGCCATCCGTCTCCCCAAAGCGCCAATCTGAGCCATCCGTCTCCCCAGCGCCCACTGAGCCATCCGTCTCCCCAGCGCCATTCTGAGCCATCCGTCTCGCCAGTCGCCATCTGCAAGCCATCCGGTCTCCCCAGCGCCATCTGAGCCATCCGTCTCCCAGCGCCATCTGAGCCATACCGTCTCCCCAGCGCCATCTGAAGACCATCGTCTCCCCAGCGCCAATCTTGAGCCATCCGTCTTCCCCGCGCCATCTGAGCCATCCGTCTCCCAGGTAGCCGTTACTGACGCCGCCCGTCTTGGTCCCGAAGCCGTCAGAGCCGTTGAATCCGTTTCAGTATCAGGAGCCGCTAGAGCCATTTCGTTCAGTCAGGATCTGCCCCAGATGCCGCCAAACCAGGACAGGATCTGCCGAGAGCCGCCAACCAGACAGGATCTGCCAGAGACGCCAACCAGACAGGATCTGCCAGAGCCGCCAACAGACAGGATCCTTGCCAGAGCCGCCAACCAGACAGGAATCTGCCAGAGCCGGCCAGCCAGCCAATGAGCGTCCAGAACCGTCAGCCAGCATGAGCGTCCAGAGCCGTCATTTCCATCCATAGCGTCCAGAAGCCGTCAGCCAGCCTATGAGCGGTCCAAGAGCCGTCACCAGCAGAGCGTCCCAGGAAAGCCGTCAGCCAGCCATGCAGCGTCCAGAGCCGTCAGCCAGCCGATTGAGCGTCCAGAGCCGTCAGCCAGCCATGAGCAGCCAGAATCTCGCTCAGTCCAGGAGCACATGAGCAGTCCCTCTAGTCGTCAGGCCCAGCCAGGAGCTCAAGCCTAGCTCGTCGAAGCAGCTCTAGTGGAGCAGCCAAGATCCGTCACCAAGTCGGAGCAAGGCCCAGAGTTCCTCAGTCCAGCGAGCAGCCAGATCCGTCTAGCCGCATGAGCAGCCAGATCCTCGTCTAGCCAGCTGAGCAGCCAGGACCCGGTCAGCAGCCATGAGCCGTACAGACCAGGATCCGTTCCTCAGTCCGGAGCTGCCCCTTAGCCTGGTGCTGCCCCTTATCCTGGTGCTGCCCTTATCCTGGTACTGCCCTTATCCTGGTGCTGTCCCTTTATTCTTGGTTCTGTCCTTATCCGGGTTGCTGTCCCTTAATCCTGGTGCTGGCCCCTTATCCTGGTAGCTGCCCCTTATCCTGGTGCTGCCCGTTAGTCCGGTGCTGCCCCTTAGTCCGGTGCTGCCCTTAGTCCGCGTGCTGCCTCTTAGTCCGGGCTGCCCCTTTATTCCAGTGGGTTTAAGAAGCGGGGTAGTGGACTTATGGTGGGTGGGACCACCGCACCAGTGCCGGGAGTCGCCGCCGTGACGGACGCCCACCCAGACCCTCCCCGTAGACTGACTATGTTGCTGGTGCGCCCTGAGTTCGCACCTTTAAGGGGGGGTTTTATGTCACGCCCTGGCCTTAGTATTCTTTGTTTTCTTTATTATTTTAGTTAGGTCAGGTGTGACATGGCTGTATGTTTTGTGTTTGGGTGTATTATGGTAAGGGGGTGTGGTTTTAGTGTATGCGGTTCCATGTGTTATGAGCTGTATGTGTTCTAGGATTGTCTATGCGTTGAGTGTAGGTTTAGGAAAGTCTATGGTTGGCCTGATTTGTTCTCAATCAGAGACAGCTGGTTATTGTTTGTCTTCTGATTGGGAGCCATTAATTTAAGGTTAGCCATAGGCTTTTAGGTGTTTTTGGGTAATTCCTATGTTTGACGTTTTTTGTAAGCCTGTGTGTGTGTTGCACAACGTTTATAGCTTTCTACGGTCGTTTGTTTAAGTTTATGTTATAGTGTTCGTTTCATGTTTTCTCTCTTCTGAATAAAAGAAGATGTTTTCTTTTCACGCGCTTGCGCCTTTGGTCCTCACTCTCTTCAGTTAGACTGATCGTGACACCCTGCTCTAATGTTGGATAAAGAGTTAACTTTTTTACATAACACAGAGGGTGTTCTTTAATAAGCCTCTAAATATAATCCAGTTAGAATCAGGAATTCCCCAGGGTAGCGTTTAGGCCCCTTGCTTGTTTTAATTTTTACTAACGAATTAGTAAAGCCAGAGTTCTATGTATGGGATGACTCAACACTATACACGTCAGCTACTACAGGACTGAAATGACTGCAACCTCACAGGACGTTTACGTGTTTTCTAACTGACAATGAATGGCGCAACACAAAACAAAAATAAACTGATCATTTTGCCCACAACTTCAAAATTGAATTTCAATTAACTGAATGATTGAGGATGAAGGAAGGTGTTTGAATTTAGAACAATAGTGTAAAAATGCTATTCCTCTATTCCCGGGACACATCCGGGAAAATACACTTGTTTTTTTGTTACTACTCATCCCAGTAAATCTAATTCTACTGCTTGCGTCAGTTACTTGATGTGGAATAGAGTTCCATGTAGTCATGGCTCTATGTAGTACTGTGTGCCTCTCATAGTCTGTTTTGGACTTGGGGACTGTGAGGAGACCTCTTGTGGCATGTGTTGTGGGGTATGTATGGGTGTCTGAGCTGTGTGCCAGTAGTTTAGACAGACAGCTCGGTGCACTCAACATGTAAATACCTCATAAATAAAGGTAGTGATGAAGTCAATCTCGCTTCCACTTTCAGACAGGAGAGATTGACATGCATATTATTAATATTAGCTCTCTGTGTACATCCAAGGGCCAGCCGTGCTGCCCTGTTCTGAGCCAATTGCAATTGTAAGTCCTTTTTTGTGGCACCTGACCACACGACTGAACAGTAGTCAAGGTGCGACAAAACTAGGCCTGTAGGACCTGCCTTGCTGATAGTGTTGTTAAGAAGGCAGAGCATTGCTTTATTATAGCCAGACTTCTCCCCATCTTAGCTACTACTGCATCAATATGTTTTGACCATGACAGTTTACAATCTAGTGTTACTCCAAGCAGGTTAATCATCTCAACTTGCTCAATTTTCACGTTATTTATTACAAGATTTAGTTGAGGTTTAGGGTTTAGTGAGTGTTTTGTTCCAAATACAATACTTTTAGTTTTAGAAATATTTAGGGCTATCTTATTCCTTGCCACCCACTCTGAAACTAAATGCAGCTCAATGTTGAGTGTTGCAGTCATTTCAGTTGCTGTAGTAGCTGACGTGTATAGTGTTGAGTCATCCGCATACATAGACACTCTGGCTTTACTCAATSTCGTTAGTAAAAATTGAAAACAWGCAAGGGGCCTAAACTGCTACCCTGGGGAATTCCTGATTCTAACTGGATTATATTTGAGAGGCTTCCATTAAAGAACAGCCTCTGTGTTCTGTTAGACAASTAATGGGGATCCATAATAAATGCAAATACAAAATACAAAGGAAACACACAACACTGTGAATGTACCTTCCTTTWCTCCACTAAGGAGTCTCTTGTTCTCCTGTGGGCCAGAAAATGTTGATGAGATCAAGAATAGTTCAGAAGCCTACAGGTGGCTAAGATAGATCTGCAGTTCAGCGGATCTTTCTCAGGGGAAACCTCCCACAGTGTATTTACAGTAACAATGGGCCTGGCATCCTGCCCATGTRTTACTGCCACTAAGAATCAAGTGAGTGGGTGGAGAGAGGGATTGTCTATAAACAGCAGAATAYTAGACAAGAATTTGCTACAAAGAAGCTGACAACATATATTTTGTAGTCTACTATTCTGTAGTCTACTAAAATACATTTTCACTCAAATTACCAGTTGCACACACATTTATTCTACCATAAAATAGCAACATTATTCAACTACCTAACTAGAAATACATTGATGGATTTTAATTTCACCTCAAATTCAATGGCTGCTCGAACCTTACGGCAGAAAGGAAAGGACAGCCCCTACCATTTAAGATAATGATTAAAAAAAGATGTACATGTGTTTAATGTCCCTGCAGTGTTGTCACTATGGGGGGTTCCTGGGATGAGGAATTTTGTTGTTCTGGGTCACTGGTSAAGACGGGGAGAGCTTAGTTGATTAGCCAACTCTCCCAATAACTGAGTCTTTAACTAGACCCGGCTGTGCCACACTGAGCATTTCTGTTGTCCTATTATTCCACTCAATGATTGCGATAAATACCCAGGCTTTCTGTCTGTCTTCCTCCATTTTCCATTTTTTATGCCTTTGTCCTTTAAAAGTCCTCTAGTTATACCCTTCACCCCCCGTTTTCTAATATTTCCATTTCATTGTTTTCGGAAAATGTTCTTTATAATTTGATATCAGGTTTTTTCTCTATCTTTTCAATAACACCACTGTCAATACATCTACAGCACCGCTGCTGCCTTGTTTCTAAGAGTGGGGTTAAAAGGGAAAGGATGTAGGATATCTAAGGTCTGGCATGGACTGGAAATTCAAAAAGATTCTGCAATTTCTGCAGGTTTTAATAACATTCTTATCAAAGACTGGTCCCTCACCGAGGGGTATCCAGGGTCAGTATCTGGACAATGGTATTTGGGTGGTATTTGGGTGGGTGCGGCATCTAATCCTACTGATGTACACTAAATTGGTTTATGTCTTCGATGTAAAGTTGAAGGATCAAAGATTCATGCAGCTTAAAAGGATAAACAGATYTCACCGTTGAGGGTGTGTTTGCCCCCTGACTTTATTCAACACTGCTCTTAACGACTTGGGGTCAAAATAAGCCTTAGGCATTCAATGGACTGTGAAAACCCTACATAATGTTGAGATTTCTTTCTTCCTCCATGATCGCTGTTGGCCTGCTCCTACAGTGAGGTGAGGTGGTACCAAGGTTATTATAGTTTTGTGTTTTWACTTCTATTTGTTTTTCGATTTGAAATTCAGTTTAGTTTCACTTATTTTGCCGACTTGATTCACTACTTTTTATTCAGTTTTAGTTTGATGTATTATTTTGTTTCAGGTTTAGTTTTAGTGTTGGGGACAGAAAGAAGTCTATAATTGGGAGGCTAGGAGCCATGTATGTGWTTCCTGTTAACTAGTGATAGCTAGTAGTCTCGGAAATCCCAGACCTAAAGCAACCGCACTAGGTCTGGGGAGAATTTCAGATTCTCTTGGACGTTTAGAGAAACATTGTTCTGGGAAGGATCCTCTTCAGACAGACAACTCTCCCAACACATCACAAGTTTGGGTAGGCGGACCAAGCCTGAAAAATCTAACTCTTTCAGTAGCCAGTAGGCAGACATCTCAGAAAGTTGCGATTCTAAACCAAAGTTTGCAGGCAAAACCTTTGCCGTGGTTTTAGCAAAGGTAGATGATGCAAACTAGCCACTTACATTGCACTTATTAACCTCCGCATTCTCAATCTCGCTAGCTAGCTAGCTACTAATTTGTGTCCGACGGTGTTTACGCTAGAGCACCAATAGGATAAGGAGGTGATGTCTTCCCTGTTCCGACAACTCCTCTCTCTCCCAACTGACGCAGGTACTCTATATATACAAAAGTATGTGACACCCTTTAAAGATTCGGCTACTCAGCCACACCTGTTGCTGACAGGTGTATAAAAACGAGCACACATCCATGCAGTCTCCATAGGAAAACATTGGCAGTAGAATGGCCAWACTGAAGAGCTCAGTGACTTTCAGAGTGGCACAGTTGTGGGATGCCACCTTTCCAACAAGTCAGTTTGTCAAATTTCTGCCCTGCTAGAGCTTRCCCGGTCAACTGTAAGTGCTGTTTTTGTGAAGTGGAAATGTCTAGGAGCAACAACGGCTCAGCTGCGAGGTGGTAGGCCACACAAGCTCACAGAAAGGGACCGCCGCGTGCTTAAGAGCGTAGCGTGTAAGAATTMTTWTWTWWWTTTTTTATTTCACCTTTATTTAACCAGGTAGGCTAGTTGAGAACAAGTTCTCATTTGCAACTGCGACCTGGCCAAGATAAAGCATAGCAATTCGACACATACAACAACATAGAGTTACACATGGAATAAACAAAACATACAGTCAATAATACAGTAGAAAAATAAGTCTATATACAATGTGAGCAAATGAGGTGAGATAAGGGAGGTAAAGGCAAAAAAGGCCATGGTGGCGAGGTAAATACAATATAGCAAGTAAAACACTGGAATGGTAGATTTGCAGTGGAAGAATGTGCAAAGTAGAAATAGAAGTAATGGGGTGCAAAGGAGCAAAATAAATAAATACAGTAGGGGAAGAGGTAGTTGTTTGGGCTAATTATAGATGGGCTATGTACAGGTGCAGTAATCTGTGAGCTGCTCTGACAGCTGGTGCTTAAAGCTAGTGAGGGAGATAAGTGGTTTCCAGCTTCAAGATTTTTGCAGTTCGTTCCAGTCATTGGCAGCAGAGAACTGGAAGGAAAGATGACCAAAGGAGGAATTGCCTTTGGGGTGACCAGTGGAATATACCTGCTGGAGCGCGTGCTACGAGTGGGAGCTGCTATGGTGACCAGGTGAGCTGAGATAGGCGGGGCTTTACCTAGCAGAGACTTGTAGATAACCTGTAGCCAGTGGGTTTGGCGACGAGTATGAAGCGAGGGCCAACCAACGAGAGCATAACGGTCGCAATGGTGGGTAGTATACAGGGCTTTGGTGACAAAACGGATGGCACTGTGATAGACTGCATCCAGTTTCTTGAGTAGAGTGTTGGAGGCTATTTTATAGATGACATCACCGAAGTCAGGATCGGTAGGATGGTCAGTTTTACGAGGGTATGTTTGGCAGCATGAGTGAAGGATGCTTTGTTTGCAAATAGGAAGCCGATTCTAGATTTAATTTTGGATTGGAGATGCTTAATGTGAGTCTGGAAGGAGAGTTTACAGTCTAACCAGACACCTAGGTATTTGTAGTTGTCCACGTATTCTAAGTCAGAGCCGTCCAGAGTAGTGATGCTGGACGGGCGAGCAGGTCCGGGCAGTGATCGGTTGAATAGCATGTATTTAGTTCTACTTGCGTTTAATAAGAGCAGTTGGAGGCCACGGAAGGAGAGTTGTATGGCATTGAAGCTCGTCTGGAGGTTAGTTAACACAGTGTCAAAGAGGTGCCAGAGTATACCTCTGCGTAGAGTGTATCTGAGAATCACCAGCAGCAAGAGCAACATCATTGATGTATACAGAGAAGAGAGTCGGCCGACAGAATTGAACCCTGTGGCACCCCCATAGAGACTGCCAGAGGTCCGGACAACAGGCACTCGATTTGACACACTGAACTCTATCAGAGAAGTAGTTGGTAAACCAGGCGAGGCAATCATTTGAGAAACCAAGGCTGTCGAGTTTGCCAATAGAATGTGGTGATGACAGAGTCGAAAGCCTTGGCCAGGTCGATGAATACGGCTGCGCAGTAATGTCTCTTATCGATGGCGGTTATGATGTCGTTTTAGGACCTTGAGCGTGGCTGAGGTGCACCCATGACCAGCTCTGAAACCAGATTGCATAGCGGAGAAGGTACGGTGGGATTCAAAATGGTCGGTAATCTGTTTGTTAACTTGGCTTTCGAAGACCTTAGAAAGACAAGGTAGGATAGATATAGGTCTGTAGCAGTTTGGGTCTAGAGTGTCACCCCTTTGAAGAGGGGGATGACCGCGGCAGCTTTCCAATCTTTGGGATCTCAGATGATACGAAAGAGAGGTTGAACAGGCTAGTAATAGGGGTTGCAACAATTTCGGCAGATCATTTTAGAAAGAGAGGGTCCAAATTTGTCTAGCCGGCTGATTTGTAGGGGTCCAGATTTTGCAGCTCTTTCAGAACATCAGCTYTCTGGATTTGGGTGAAGGAGAAATGGGGGGGGGCTTTGGCGTGTTGCTGTGGAGGGTGCTGGGCAGTTGACCAGGGTAGGGGTTGCCAGGTGGAAAGCATGGCCAGCCATAGAGAAATGGTTATGGAAATTCTCAATTATAGTGGATTTATCGGTGGTGACAGTGTTTCCTAGCCTCAGAGCAGTGGGCAGCTGGGAGGAGGTGCTCTTAATTTCCATGGACTTTACAGTGTCCCAGAACTTTTTTGAGTTAGTACTAAAGGATGCAAATTTCTGTTTGAAAAAGCTAGCCTTAGCTTTCCTAACTGCCTGTGTATATTTGTTCCTAACGTTGTCACGCCCTGACCATAGTTTGCTTTGTATGTTTATATGTTTTGTTTGGTCAGGGTGTGATCTGAGTGGGCATTCTATGTTGTATGTCTAGTTTGTCTGTTTCTGTGTTTGGCCTGATATGGTTCTCAATCAGAGGCAGGTGTTAGTCGTTGTCTCTGATTGGGAACCATATTTAGGTAGCCTGTTTTGTCATTGTGGGGTGTGGGTGATTGTCTATGTGTTAGTTGCCTGTGTCTGCACTGTTATATATAGCGTCACGTTCGGTTTGTTGTTTTGTATTAGTTTGGTTAGTGTTTCTTCTTAAATAAATAGAAGAATGTATTCACTMCARGCTGRGCCTTGGTCCTCCTCTCTTCCACATTACGACGAACGTGACAAACGTCCCTGAAAAGTTGCAAATCACGGGGGCTATTCGATGCTAATGCAGAACGCCACAGGATGTTTTTGTGCTGGTCAAGGGCAGACAGGTCTGGAGTGAACCAAGGACTATATGGGGCATGCTTATTTAAGATGGTGAGGAAGGCACTTTTAAAGAATAGCCAGGCATCATCTACTGACGGGATGAGGTCAATGTCATTCCAGGATACCCCGGCCAGGTCGTTTAGAAAGGCCTGCTCGCAGAAGTGTTTTAAGGAGCGTTTGACAGTGATGAGGGGTGGTTGTTTGGTCGCAGARCCATTACGGATGCAGGCAATGAGGCAGTGATCGCTGAGATCTTGATTGAAAACAGCAGAGGTGTATTTGGAGGGCGAGTTAGTTAGGATGACATCTATGAGGGTGCCCGTGTTTACGGATTTGGAGTTGTACCTGGTAGGTTCATTGATCATTTGTGTGAGATTGAGGGCATCAAGCTTAGATTGTAGGATGGCCGGGGTGTTAAGCATGTCCCAGTTTAGGTCACCTAGTAGCACGAGCTCAGAAGATAGATGGGGGGCAATCAATTCACATATGGTATCGAGGGCACAGCTGGGGGCAGAGGGAGGTCTATAGCAAGCGGCAACAGTGAGAGACTTGTTTCTGGAAAGGTGAATTTTTAGAAGTAGAAGCTCGAATTGTTTGGGTACAGACTTGGATAGTAATACAGAACTCTGCAGGCTATCTTTGCAGTAGATTGCAACACCGCCCCCTTTGGCAGTTCTATCTTGGCGTAAAATGTTATAGTTAGCGATGGAGATTTCAGGGTTTTTGGTGGTTTTCCTAAGCCAGGATTCAGACACGGCTAAGACATCCGGGTTGGCAGAGTGTGCTAAAGCAGTGAGTAAAACAAACTTAGGGAGTAGGCTTCTAATATTAACATGCATGAAACCAAGGCTTTTAKYGTTACAGAAGTCAACAAATGAGAGCACCTGGGGAGTGGGAGTGGGGCTAGGCACTGCAGGACCTGGATTAACCTCTGCATCACCAGAGGAACAGAGGAGAAGTAGGATAAGGGTACGGCTATACGAACTGGCCGTCTAGCACTTTCGGAACAGAGAGTAAAAGGAGCAGGTTTCTGTGCTCGATAGCATAGATTCAAGGCATAGTGTACAGACAAAGGTAAGGTAGGATGTGAGTACATTGYAGGTAAACCTAGGCATTGAGTAATGATGAGAGAGATATAGTCTCTAGAGACGTTTAAACCAGGTGATGTCATCGCATATGTAGGAGATGGAACAACATGGTTGGTTAAGGCATATTGAGCAGGGCTAGAGGCTCTGCAGTGAAATAATACAGTAATCACTAACCAGGACAGTAATGGACGAGGCATATTGATATTAGAGAGAGGCATGCGTAGCCAAGTGAACATATGGGTCCAGTGAGTGGTTGGGCTGACTGGGGACACGGCGATTCAGACAGTTAGCAGGCCGATGCTAACAAGCTAACAGTTAGTAGGCCGGGGCTAAACAAGCTAGCAGTTAGCAGAACGGGGCTGGCAAGCTAGCAGTTAGCAGACCGGGTTAGCAAGCAAGCAGTTAGCAGGGGCTAGCAGTTAGCAGACCGGGGCAGGCAAGCCTTTGGGGGACGTCGCGATGGGTTTGCCTCTTCGTGCGGTGACGTCGATAGACCAGTCCTGGAATTAGTAGGGATCCAGGTAGCTCTAGGTAGCTAGCAGGCCTAGCAGGTTAGCAGAATAGGCCTTCAGAATCATCTGTCCTTGGTTGCAACACTCACTACCGCGTTCCAAACTGCCTCCGAAAGCAAAGTCAGCACAATAACTGTTCGTCGGGAGCTTCGTGAAATGGGTTTCCATGACCAAGCAGCCGCACACACCCCTAAGATCGCCATGCGCAATGCCAAGCGTTGGCTGGAGTGGTGTAAAGCACGCCGCCATTGGACTCTGGAGCAGCAGAAACGGATGAATCTGGGTTTGGCAGGTGCCAGGAGAATGCTACCTGCCCCAATGCATAGTGCCAACTGTAAAGTTTGGTGGATGAGGAATAACCGTCTGGGGTTGTTTTTCATGCTTCATGCTAGGCCCCTTATTTCCAGTGAATGGAAATCTTAACGCTACAACATACAATGACATTATAGACGATTCTGTGCTTCCAACTTTGTGGCAACAGTTTGGGAAAGACCCTTTCCTGTTTCAYCATGACAATGCCCCTGTGCACAATGCGAGATCCATACATAAATGGTTTGTCGAGATCGGTGTGGAAGAACTTGCCTGACCTGCACAGAGCCATGACCTCAACCCGATCGGACACCCTTGGGATGAATTGGTAGGCCAACTGCGAGACAGGCCTAATCGCCCAACATCAGTGCCCGACCTCACAAATGCTCTTATGGCTGAATGGAAGCAAGTCCCCGCAGCAATGTACCAACATCTAGTGGAAAGCCTTCCCGGAAGAGTGGGGGCTGTTATAGCAGCAAAGGGGGGACCAACTCCGTATTAATGCCSATGATTTTGGAATGAGATGTTCAACGATACTTTTGGTCATGTAGTGTACTTGTACAGGTGTGTGTGCTGAAACATTGGCATATTGTGYAAGGCAACCCATCTGTCTAGGGAGACTAGCTAGTTAGTGATTGTGATGTACAAGCTAGATCTATTTAAAACATTGCCATCTCCTGGCAGTATTTACTGCTAGATTCAGTTTACTAAATAGTTTTTTCATGATTCGTTTTTGTTTTAGTTTTAGTTTACTATAATATCCCTGGGTGGCACTGTGACATGGGATTGATGTTCATGTAATCACTGAGTACAGAACCTTTAGAGTAGACAGTCTACCCAGGGACAGACCAAATCCTATAAGTTSCCCACAGCGCCTTAGCTGACCGCACTAAAGCTAAGCTGACCCTGGCCATACACACACATGCACATGGACATAGGTATTGCCACCATATCCCCTTTAGACTTATCTAAATATATTTTCTCAGTGCAAACAGGATGTAGATGTGTAAGGATCTGGTTGGCAGAGGGGAGAAGGTGGAGGGGGGTTTGGATGTTTTGAGGTCAAAAGGCAAACCCCAGAAGAAGCCCACTACCTGGTACTCATTTTGTGTTGAAAACACAATCAGATATTCCCCAACAAGATAGTCAGATTCTTGAAGGTGTTTGTTTGCTTTGCTGATGAGGACCTATTAATGAAAAAGTCATCTGTTGTTGGTTCTGTTTCTCTTTTTTCTTCACCTTTTTAAATCCATCCATCATTCAGAGATTTGGTAATGCAATTTGACTTCAGATTACCTCATGGAGAATCTATCCCAAAAGGCTTTACTGTAAAATGTACTAATGCTGAGATAATAACATTAGAAAACAGGTCTAACTGTTATAATTAAATAATTCACCCAAGTACCTGGCAACAAACTCTGAAACTAGATTGGAGGACCAGACTACATATGTCTGGGGGTTTAAATGAAAGGCTCTTAGGTGGAGGGGTGCTCGGTTTGAACCAAACCCCCTCCACTACCCCCACCATGCTTATCAGCATTAGCTTTTGTATGAAACCAAATAAGGAGATTTAGGGAGATAAAAGTAGAGGAAACTTAATTTCATTTGACACATTGGCAATCTGGTATAATAAGCTATACTCATTCAGTCTGATGACATCCAACTATYCATTTGTTCCAACGAATCTTATCTGAATGGAATTATTTGGGCTATTTATTTGACTGATTCAAGAGTTATTTTACATCATCAATCATTTWGTGTTTATATTGGTGTGGGTTAATTGTTATACTGCACAGTAAGTCGTTTATATAGTTGCAGGATTCACAATTGATAGGTAGAAATGTTTTAGTTGGATATAGTAGGACACTGAGATACATGTGACCCAAATCATATCAACATTTAATTTTATTTGTCACATGCTCGTAAACAACAGGTGTAGACTAACAGTGAAATGCTAACTTACGGGCCCTTCCCAACAATGCAAAGAAAAAGTAATAACATGAGATAATACTGTAAATCCACAATGAGTAATGATAACTATATACACAGGCTACCAGGGTAGCTGTATTGAGTGCAGGGGTACGAGGTAATTCAAGTAGATACACTACATGACCAAAAGTATGTGGACATGCTCGTCGAACATCTCATTCCAAAATCATGGGCATTAATATGGAGTTGGTCCCCTTTTGCTTTTATAACAGCATCCACTCTTCGGGGGAAGGCTTTCCAACTAGACTCGCTTCCATTCAGCCACAAGAGCATTAGTGAGGTTGGGCACAGATGTTGGGCAATTAGGCCTGTCTCACAGACGCCGTTCCAATTCATCCCAAAGGTGTTCGATGCGATTGAGGTCAGGTCTCTGTGCAGGCCAGTCAAGTTCTCAACAACCCATTTATGTATGGACCTAGCTTTGTGCACAGGGGAATTATCATGCTGAAACAGGAAAGAGCCTTCCCCAAACTGTTTCCACAAAGTTGGACAGAAGCACAGAATCGTCTAGAATGTCATTGTATGCTGTAGCGTTAGAGGCCTAGCCCGATCCATGAAAAACAGCTCCAGACCAATACTCGTCCTCCATCAAATTTTACAGTTGGCACTATGCATTGGGTCACGGAGCATTCTCCTGGCATCCGCCAAACCCAGATTKYTCTGTGGGACTGCCAGATGGTGAAACGTGATTCATCACTCCATAGAATGCATTTCCACTGCTCCAGAGTCCAATGGCGGCGAGCTTGACACCACTCCAGCCGACACTTGGCATTACGCATAGTGATCTTATGCTTGTCTGCAGCTGCTCGGCCATGGAAACCCATGAAGCTCCCGACGAACAGATCTTGTGCTGACTTTGCTTCCAGAGGCAGTTTGGAACTTGGTAGTGAGTGTTGCAACTGAGGACAGACAATTTTTATGTGCTATTCGGCGGTCCCGTTCTGTGAACTTGTGTGGCCTACCACTTTGCAGCTGAGACGTTGTTGCTCCGAGACGTTTCCACTTCATATTAACAGCACTTACAGTTGACCGGGGCAGCACTAGCAGGGCAGAAATTTGACAAACTGGCTTGTTGGAAAGGTGGCATCCTATGACGGTGCCACGTTAAATGTCACTGAGCTCTTAGTAAGGCCATTCTACTGCCAATGTTTGTCTATGTGAAATTRATGATTGTGTGCTCAGTTCTATACACCTGTCAGCAACGGGTGTGGCTGAAATAGTCAAATCCACTAATTTGAAAGGGTGTCCACAAACTTGTGTGTATATATTGTATGTACGGCAGGTAGCCTAGTGGTTAGAGTGTTGGACCAGTAACCAAAAGGTTGCTCGATCGAATCCCTGAGCTGACAAGGTAAAAATCTCTTGTTTGACCCCTGTAAAAAGGCACTTAACCCACTGTTCCCTGGTAGGTTGTCATTGTAAATAAGAATTTGTTCCTAACTGACATGCCTAGTTAAATAAAGGTTAAATAAAAAAAAATGCATATAGGTGGGGTTAAAGTGATAGACCATAAACAGTAGCAGCAGCTTAGGTGATGAATCAAAAGGGTAGATACAGATAGTTCAATAGCTACCTGGACTAGCTATTTAGGGTTCTGTTTGTTGCAAACTTGGTGCATCGGTACCGCTTGCTGTGCGGTGGCAGAGAGAACAGTTTATTACTTGGTTGGCTGTAGTTTTTGACAAGGGCCTTCCTTGGTTGGCTGGAGTCTTTGACAAGGGCCTTTAAGGGTCTTCGCCTGACACTGCCTGGTATATAGGTCCTGGAAGGCAGGGAGCTCAGCCCCAGTTATGTACTGGGCTGTATGCACTGCCCTCTGTAGGGCCTTTTGGGCGAATGCCAAGCAGTTGTCATATCAAGCGGTGATGCACCCAGTCAAGATGCTCTCAATGGTGCAACTGTAAAACCTTTTGAGGATCAGAGGGCCCATGCCAAATCTTTTCAGCCTTCTGAGGGGGAAGAGGCGTTGTCATGCCTTCTTCACGACTGTGTTGGTGTGTGTGGACTGTGATAATTCCTTAGTGATGTGGACACAGAGGAACTTGAAATTCTCGACCCGCTCCAATACAGCCCTGTTGATGTGGATGGAGGTGTGCTTGGCCCTACATTTCCTGTAGTCCATGATCAGCTCCTTTGTCTTGCTGACGTTGTGCGCCYAGCTTTTTCAGTCTCTAGGCCTACATGAACATGTCCAGTCATGTCTGTAATGGCTCCTATACATGGATGAAGAATAGATATTGTTGATAGACAGTGGGGTCATGTAGGGGTCAGCTGGATATCAGGGGTGATCAGAGGACAGTTGTTGGGGAGGAAGTGAACTCAGAACTGGACACAGATATCATCATAGAGGAATTGGGACCTCCACAATTTACCCCATCCCAAAATTAGGGTCCCTCACAAGCAGCTGGTCTTATCTCTTATCTTCTTCTGCAGGTCCCCCACAGCTCCCAGACATGACTGGAGCCTGTCAATCACCACCAACATGTGACGTCTCACTCAGCCAGGAAATGGGATGGATGGATGGACGAAGAGGGATAAGTGACTTCTGCAGTGACTTATCTCACATTTATTTTGGAACTCGGATGTGTCTGTGGTGGAATCGCATAGATTATTTTATTTTGGTAGTTAGGTTAACACTATGAGTGGTAGTTAGGTAAACACTATGAGTGGTAGTTAGGATACCCTATGAATGGTAGTTAGGTTAACACTTATGAAATGGTAGTGTTAGGTTAACACTATGAATGGTAGCTAGGTTACTCTATGAATGGTAGTTAGGTTAACACTATGAGTGGTAGTTAGGTAAACACTATGATGGTAGTTAGGATACCCTGATGAATGGTAGTTAGGTTAACACTATGAATGGTAGTTAGGTTAACACTATGAATGGTAGCTAGGTTACTCTATGAATGGTAGTTAGGTTAACATTATGAATGGTAGTTAGGTTAACGCTATGAATGGTAGTTAAGTTACTCGATGAATGGTAGTTAGGTTAACTATACGAATGATAGTGAGGTTACTCTATGAATGGTAGTTAGGTTATTCTATGAATGGTAGTTAGGGTATTATTTGATTGGTAGTTAGGTTACTCTATGAATGGTAGTTAGGATATTATTTGAATGGTAGTTAGGTTAACTCCATGAATGATAGTTTGGTTACTCTATGAATGGTAGTTAGGGTATTCTATGAATGGTAGTTAGGTTAACACTATGAATGGTAGTTAGGTTAACACTATGAATGGTAGTTAGGTTATTCTATGAATGGTAGTTYGGGTATTATTTGAATGGAAGTTAGGTTATTCTATGAATGGTAGGTAGGTTAACACTATGAATGGTAGTTAGGTTATTATTTGAATGGAAGTTAGGATACTCTATGAATGGTAGTTAGGTTAACTGTATGAATGGTAGTTAGGTTACTCTATGAGTGGTCGTTAGGTTACTCTATGAGTGGTAGTTAGGTTAACACTATGAATGGTGGTTAGGCTAACTGTATGAATGGTAGTTAGGTTACTCTGTGGATGGTAGTTAGTTTAACACTATGAATTGTAGTTAGGTTAACACTATGAATGGTAGTTAGGTTAACTGAATGAATGGTAGTTAGTTTAACTGTATGAATGGTAGTTAGTTTAACACTATGAATTGTAGTTAGGTTAACACTATGAGTGGTAGTTAGGTTAACACTATGAATGGTAGTTAGGTTAACACTATGAATGGTAGTTAGGTTAACTATATGAATGGTAGTTAGGGTATTATTTGAATGGTAGTTAGGTTAACACTATGAATGGTATTTAGGTTAACACAATGAATTGTAGTTAGGTTATTCTATGAATGGTAGTTAGGTTAACGCTATGAATGGTAGATAGGTTACTTTATGAATGGTGCTTTTTAGGAATAACAGTACAACAAAGGAAGAGAGACTAATTAATTCCTTGTATATAACAGTATTAATATCATTTCCCTTTCAGTTCTCATTATGTTGTTTTTCAAAAGGTATTACAACTAAAATACAGATTGGGGAAATAAACTCCAAAGACAGGTCGAATGTAAGAAATGAAAATATTGCTCAAAAACATTCTCTCCAGAAAGTGACAGTCCCAGTGCCTTTGTCTCTTCCTCTCCCTGATTCCTGCTGTTCCTTACAAGGCAGACTCTTAATGAAACAGGTTGTAAACTCTATGTAAGCACTACCTTCAGATGCCACTAAAAGTGACCCTTTCGACCATAATGGGGCTATATCACTTCCCGTGCCGTGGAGAGGTGCAGAAAACAATTTATAACTCTTTGTTCTGCTGTTTAATGCCTCTCAGCGCTGTTTCTTTTTCACAGAGAGGAAGACCTTGTAATTTCCACTGACGATGAATCAGTAACAAATAGGCACGTCTTTGTAAGTCAATGGCAGGTTCAGCTACTAGATGGGCGTTAGGTGTGTAAGGGTCTTCATTATATGCACAATGTATTTGTACACATCAGAAGATAACCCAAGGCTAGTTCTGGCTTAGGCTGTAATGCCATGATAATGGGGTGCATGTTCACAGGGCACAAAAGCTTGACCTTGCTTTCTTCTTTCATATCTATTTGAAGTATTCCAACTGTAATCCTCAATAACATACTGGAGGTCTTTAAAAGTGTCCCTGAAACATTGTATGTTTTATGCCATATTTCATTTAACCATGCTTAGATGGGTTAGGGTTTAGATGGGCTGATATTGCATGTGTATGCTGTAGTATGTTAGATCAGTTGAGATCATGCAGGTTCATTTGAAAGTGATTCATGAGTTTCCCAGTAATAGGGCTCCATGGAGTCAGCTTGATATGGCAGAGACTTATCTATTGATGATGTGTTAGACTCAGCATGCGGTTGAGTCAACCTTAGTAAGCTTTTAAGTTCTCCATTAACTTTTTAAACTGCAAGTTTTACTGATGTTTTACACATGTACATTTCTGTTTCTGCACTCCCAAAGACTTACTTATCTCCAAAGCAACTTTAATTCTTCATAAAGCCATTACATTGGGAATTCCGCTCCTGCGCTCGTAAAAAGTAATGGCGAAGATTACTCGGAAAGAAAGAAACTGAGGAATTGTGGGCATTAGAGGCCTGTGAAATTATAGCTTCTCCTTTTTGATAAGTGCCTGGACTGTTAATCAGCCCAGGAATAAGACTACACCACCAGTGTTGTAAGCAGTGTTAAAAAGGTCTCTAGAACCATCTTTGAGTAGGGCAGAAGCCTAGAATAAACGAGAGAAAAGCTCCTTCTCTATCAGCCATGGTTCTCATGCATGCGTTCCTACAAAATATATTTTTTCAATTTCTGAACTCAGGGGACGGCGGATGATAGTCCGTTAAATGTCTGCACACACCTTCCCCGTTGCTCGCGCCTTATTAAAATATGTAGATTAATTTGCGACCGGTTCTGCATGTGATTAGAGCGGGTGGATTGGGTGCTCGAGATTCAGCTCATATTTGTAATCTTCTAAATTTAACAGCGAGTGAGAGCTTGTCAATTAAATAGAATGAAATGATGGGAGAGTAAGACTCATCTTCATCCTCTTGTTTCATGCTTGAGTGGCCGCGGAGTTATCATTTACAGGGCTTCAAATAATTGGCAGGAAAGTTTTTTTGAAGGCTTCAGATACGGAAGGAATTTGTATTCTTCTCAGAGACAGCAGCTCAATACGCTCTGGTGAAGTGCACCCAGGCTTTGTCAATTACAACGTGTGTCAGGAAAAAAGGATCATGTCATTTGAGATGAGGGAAGGCATTAGGAGAAGACCGCTGTAAAGTAAGATCTTATGGAATTTAATGGTATTTATGTCAGTTTGTTTAAAGACGATTGATTTGCACTTATTTTATGTGTTTAGGCTTTTTCTATTAATTCAAGCTTCGATTTAAAATGTTTGGCAGTGAAAGGACAATATGTCATGACAATGTCCTGGAAGGACATTTTTTCAAAAACCTTCCCTCAGTCATTTGTATGTTACACACAGATAAAGCAGAATATATATTTCCATATACTGTGTCTGTGAGACCACTATCTGGTAGTTGTCTTACAACTTATCTATTACTAAATGATTACATAATAAAACCACTAGTAACTCTACAATGTTCTATCTAGTCTTGGGTGGGTCGCTGTGTCCAGGTATGCAACTCTGTCTTGCGTTCTCTTCCCGCCTCTCTGGCCCTCATTGGCAGCTGTTCTCCTCTTCAGTTCAGACATTGACAGAGCTGAATGAACCAGCAGAACAATGATCCAACAATGAGCTCCCATACATAGAGCCTCTTTGTCATCAAACACAATAATGTGATTTAGACTAATTGAATCACATCTAATAGGCAGTGATTGAGCCCAAGTCGAAATTCTGTCCCTCACAATTAGCTTAAATTGAATTAGCTCCATTGTTAGGCAATAACTGGGCACCGTTATTGAAGTATACAGGGTTCATCCAGGTCCCTATAACAGGTTTGCATTGATCTGCCCCACAAGAAGTCCTCCCTCACTCAACCACAATGAATCTGGCTAGGTACCACAGCCTGTAGGCGCTACAACAAATACAGACTTCAAGGCAAATTCATCATTATGAAACAGTCCCATACATCAATTAATTTCTTTGTCTTGCCATTCAGAACTTGCCGTCTAATATCAATTGTATTCCAGATATGTTGTAACTGTGCCATGCTCTGAGGGCTTTGGGAAGTTCGAGCAGACCTGTTGTCTTTCATGACAAGTCTACCCATTGGGCTCTCTCTTTAATCAGACCTGATTGGTGAGGGAAGACCCCCAGGCTCACGGCTGGCAGAAGTGAAACAGATAGAAAGCTGTCTTGACATTGTGTTGTTTTACCTCCCCTCAACTATTTCACTCCCACTCAGCAGTATTCTGTAACCTGAGTTTCCCAAACTTGAACAGGTTTCTACTGTAAGAAAGTATTAGCCCTACTTTTAGCAGCCGTTTGTTGGTTTAATGAGAATACTAGAAGCTGCTCTGAATATCCCTACTCTCCACTACACCACAGTACATTAGGTGGTCTCCTTTGCCACTGCTTCCCTCAAATCACTGGTGCTGTTACTTACCAGTGTTTTCAATTGCATTTGACAATCAGCACAGGTCAGAATGTCAAAATAAAGAGAGAAGAGGAGAAAGTGATAAATATGTGTGTGCATACATACATGGATACTGGTGTGTGTGTGTGTGTGTGTGGTGTGTGTGTGTGTGTGTGTGTGTTGTGTGTGTGTGTGTGTGTGTGTGTGTGTGTGTGTGTTGTGTTGTGTGTGTGTGTGTGTGTGTGTTGTGTGTGTGTGTGTGTGTGTGTGTGTGTGTCCAGTGTCAATGTGTGTCCATGTGTGTGTGGGTGTGTGTCTGTGTCTCCCAGTTGGTGTGTGATGAGTGTGTGGGGTGCAAAGGCAGGGTTCCTCAATCCTTCAGTCAGTCACTTCTCCTCTTGCTTGACTGGGCTGCTTACCCGGGCTGAAAGCAGCGCCGTTGTCATGTTGGAGTGTGCTAATTAGGCTCCAGTCTAATTTTCCAGGATGCTCTACTGCCCTTTAAATGGCCATTTCAAATTCAAAGTGATGGTAATTGTACAAAGGCATGCTGATCTAGTAATCCCCTGGGGTTTTGGCTTGACTGTTCATTGCCCCTTGTCTGTTTTTTTTAATTGTCTGGACATTTTGCGCCATATGATGACGTCTTAAGTGGTCGCGCAAGAAATGCTCCCTGTGCTCCCCACGCTCACATCCCTCTTGTTCTAATCCTGCTCCTAGACTTGGCCAGGAGTTGGTGGTTCAGGACATCCAGGGGTTTACAAGCAGCGGGACCAAATGAGATGTCAAAATACGTGGCTTCTTCTGGGGACCAAGTGGTTGGGAATTCAGTTTAAATCAGACCGGTTGCATGTTGAGGACACTGAAAAAGTGGTAAAGTGAAGTCAATGACAATTTGGTTTTCCCAACACATTACACATGGACCAAGGTGACATGTTTGAAAGAGTCATTAGGTTGTTTCACTGTAATAACAGACATAAAATAAACATTTACAGGATGTTAATGACATCCTTGTTAACATATTTAACATGGTTATGATGGTATATTAAATACAACACAGTGTTAGAGAGGGAAATGACTGCACTGGTCGAATCCTGTACAACTCATTCACCAACAAACCACATGTAATTTAGTGTTAATTTCTTCCCCAAAACTATACTTCCGTTTCCCAAAGAATTATCAACCTATTGTTATTCATTCTAGCCGGATGCGTTCCTTTTTGTTGAAAGGTGCGAATACCCATGCTGTTTGATGCTATTTACTCTTGTTCAGGTGAGGTTTTATTTGTTCTTGAAAGAGATTCCTTGAAGTGACTAGGGTGTCAGGTCTGTGATGCTCCTCTTTACAATTGTCTATGCACATGAAGGAGACACAGGGAAGTGTGACTCCTCAGCCGCCACAATATTGATACTGTACGATGGCTGTCAAGACACAGCCCCAGCCTGTAATCTGCCCTGACAGTCCGCACTGTCATTTTCTATCATGACTGATAGAAAATGAAATAAAACATCYCAAAGTTGGGCTGGGTTTTCTTTTTAGAGTATATGGAATCAGATGGGAAAGATAAAGACGAAAGTCCATTGTCTAACGCAGTCTAATCTGTTTCTCTATTTTCTTTCTTTCTCACAGTGATGTCTTAGCTATCGCTCTTCCTCCTTTCTGAGTTGGGAAGGGTGGTTGGTGAGATGGTGGTAGTCTTGGGCGGTATACCGTATATACCGTATACCAGGGTATTTGGAAATAGCCACAGGATGTTTTTTTCAATACCGTCAATACCGTTTAAACTATTTCTTAAAAAAATAACAAATAAAATATTTATAAGTACTTTTTAAGTAAATATCTGCAGTCAATTAGTGCACTACGTTAGGAGGTAAAGAAGATCACATTCTTCATAATCTTTATCTGTCACATGAGTTTTCATTACGAAGCTTACCGGTAGTTCCCAGTCTTGTGGTGTTTTTTTACAAGCACACAACAACGAGAGACTGGAGCCTTGAGAGTCACTCATCGTCTAAAATTCACTAAATGCTCTGCAGTTGTGCTTTTGGTTTACTAATTTAGCAGCTAGTTAGCTATCTAGCTAAGTGGTTAGCTTCTTCCAAAAATCAAGCTTCACTTGGTAACAGCAGAGAATCCCCTCCTGGATCAAGCCTTGTTGTCTAATATTTGTTTTGTGCTTGCAGCAAACTGTGAGTAGCATTTTTATGTTACTTGTATAACTTTATGAGCTGGGTTGTCTGTCCTGTAAATACTTTAGGTGAGAGACTGTGTAAAATGTTAGCAATACGCTCGTTAGCATTTAGTTAGCAGTCTCTATGGGATTTTACATGCACTTGTTAGCATTGCTAACCTTTGGATTACAGAGACTCAGTGTTATTTGAGTGCCCGCCCGGTATTACCGAATATCCAAGTATTGCACAAGGTCAGTATGAAGGTATGACAATCTGGACACCACCAAAGCCTAGATAGTGGCCAGTGCCATTCATTGTACTGGTGTCACCCATGGTTTTATTGTCTCTTTAGTGAGTAGAGGGAGGCACTGGATGGGTTATTTAGGACTATAGAACACATTAGACTTTCTCAAAGACATCTTGAAGTCACTGACTCATCAGTCAGACAAGGAGCCAGTAGGCAGGTGTCTGGTCACAATGGGTGAAACACACACCCACACACAAGCTCACGCACGCACACACACACACACACACATACACACCTAAATCAGCTCCTTGCTTTCTAAAAGGCCTAAAGTGATAGATAGGTCCATTAGATTGCTCCTTGTCCACATTAAAGTAGCCCTGACTGCTGTAGCCCAGTGTCCTGTCTGTGCACTGTTTGACCATGAGTTGTGAGCCTGTTAATGAGACATAAAGGAGCCAATATCTTTAGTGTCTTAAAGAATGGAGACGACTAGATTCAGACGGACAATGCACTCCCAAAGACATTTTGAGTTGAATGATAAATGTCACAAGTGATGTGAGATCTTTGTTCTTATTCATTGCACTGACAAGTACTTCCATATTCATGGGTGTTATTATATTTTACTCTCATTCTTATACTCATGTCTATAGTCTAGATAAGCGACATTGCCAGGGTTGGAATGGAAAGTCTTGGGGATTTTTACATTTTTTAAGTCCTTGATCAAAAATAATTCTATATTGAAATAATTCAACTCAATAATACATTTGCAACTTGCTCTAAGAGTGACTGAGTTTCTAAAACCCTCAAGTTCAACATTGAGTTTCACCAGTCTTTTCTCAATATCTTTGCCCATTGAAATTACTGTAGCTGGAAACTATGTGTATTTGTATGTTTGAGCGGATGGGTAAACATTGGGCAGGGTGACAGGCCTATGCTGTCAGACTTTGATATGACAATGAAAGGTTTGCTTGGCCATATTGTGTGTATTTAAGGCTAGAGTGGGAACATCGAGTCCTGAACGTGAGTGACAAGGAGAGAATGGGGAGCAAATGCAGCCTTCACAGATGTCTGATCATGCACCATTTCAATTTACTTTCAGTATGGATGGACAAGTGGCCTACTCGATTTGCAAAGAAATCCCATTCCTCCCCAGGAGGTTGGGTCACCTATCAGTTGCTCTTTTATGAAGATTAGTTTTAAAGCTGTGAAAGTGTTGAGAATTGTAATGAAACTGTCACTGATAATACACAGTGTGATGTACTGTCAGAAAACTTTCAACAAAGGACCTCCTACCAAAAAGCTTGTTGTTTGCTTTGATGTGTTTGATTTGAGTTTCATGTATGAGGTATAAAAGTCAAAAGAAAAGTTTTTGAAAAGTATTTTTTCTTTCCGACTTGCTTTTTTGAATATTTTACTTATTTTGTGTAATAACTAGTTTCAAACACTGTGTAAACTATTTCATTTATATCATATTATAAAATCTATATCATATTTTATGAGATTCTTTATGCATTGACCATTACCCAGTTGAATGACAATATTGACCACCCCTGTAGGTCTAAGCCCTTAGATTGCAATATCAACTAAGCTAACATACTGTATGTCATTGTTGAAAGATGGTCAAAAAATGTATAATTTAGCCATTTGCGTTTGAAATTTGGGGCCCCTGTAAGTATATAATATATATATATATATATATATATATATATATATATATATATATATATATATATATATATATATATATATACAGTTGAAGTTGGAAGTTTACATACACATCCATAAAAATTACATAGAAATGATGTGTCTTAGGTCAGTTAGGATCACCACTTTATTTAAGAATGTGAAATGTCAGAATAATAGTAGAGCGAGTGATTAATTTCAGCTTTTATTTCTTTCATCACATTCCCAGTGGGTCAGACGTTTACATACACTGAATTAGTATTTGGTAGCATTGCCTTTAAAATGTTTAACTTGGGTCAAACGTTTCGGGTAGCCTTCCACAAGTTTCCCACAATAAGTTGTGTGAATTTTGGCCCATTCCTCCTGACAGAGCTAGTTTAACTGAGTCAGGTTTGTAGATCTCCTTGCTCGCACACGCTTTATCAGTTCTGCCCACAAATTTGCTATAGGATTGAGGTTAGAGCTTTGTGATGGCCACTCCAATACCTTGACTTTCTTGTCCTTAAGACATTTTGCCACAACTTTGGAAGTATGCTTGGGGTCATTGTCCATTTGGAAGACCCATTTGCGAACAAGCTTCAACTTCCTGACTGATGTCTTGAGATGTTGCTTCAATGTATCCACATAATTTTCCTCCCTCATGATGCCATCTATTTTGTGAAGTGCACCAGTCCCTCCTGCAGCAAAGCACCCCCACAACATGATGCTGCCACCTCCGTGCTTCACGGTTGGGATGGTGTTCATCGGCTTGCAAGCCTCCCCCTTTTTCCTTCAAACATAACGATGGTCATTATGGCCAAACAGTTCTATTTTTGTTTCATCAGACCAGAGGACATTTCTCCAAAAAGTACGATCTTTGTCCCCATGTGCAGTTGCAAACCGTAGTCTGTCTTTTTTGTGGTGGTTTTGGAGCAGTGGTTTCTTCCTTGCTGAGCGGTCTTTCAGGTTATGTCGATACAGGACTCGTTTTACTGTGGATAGAGATACTTTTGTACCTGTTTCCTCCAGCATCTTCACAAGGTCCATTGCTGTTGTTCTGGGATTGATTTGCACTTTTCACACCAAAGTACGTTCATCTCTAGGAGACAGAACGCGTATCCTTCCGGAGCGGTATGACGGTTGGTTGGTGTTTAAACTTGTGTGCTATTGTTTGTACAGATGAACGTGGTACCTTCAGGCGTTTGTAAATTGCTCCCAAGGATGAACCAGACTTGTGGAGGTCTACCATTTTTTTTCTGATGTCTTGGCTGATTTCTTTTGATTTTCCCATGATGTCAAGCAAAGAGGCACTGAGTTTGAAGGTAGGCCTTGCAATGAATCCACAGGTACACCTCCAATTGACTCAATGATGTCAATTAGCATATCAGAAGCTTCTAAAGCCATGGAATCATTTTCTGGAATTTTCCAAGATGTTTAAAGGCACAGTCAACATAGTGTATGTAAACTTCTGACCCACTGTCACGACTTCCACCGAAGTCGGTTCCTCTCCTTGTTCGGGTGGCGTTCAGCGGTCGGCGTCACCGGTCTTCTAGCCATCATCGATCCACTTTTCATTTTCCATTTATTTTGTCTTGTTTTCCTACACACCTGGTTCTCATTTCCCTTATTAAGTGTTGTGTATTTAACCCTCTGTTCCCCCCATGTCTTTGTGTGAGATTGTTTATTGGAAGTGCTTGTGCAAATGTTGACTGGTGCGCGACGGGTTTTGTACCTGTCACGTTCTGACCTTAGTTCCTTTTTTATGTCTTTATTTTCGTTTGGTCAGGGCGTGAGTTGGGGTGGCATTCTATGTTGTTTTTCTATGTTCTGTTCTGTTGTTAGATTTCTATGTGTTGGGCCTAGTATGGTTCTCAATCAGAGGCA
The DNA here is from genome assembly GCF_002910315.2 of Salvelinus sp. IW2-2015. Lineage (NCBI taxonomy): Eukaryota > Metazoa > Chordata > Actinopteri > Salmoniformes > Salmonidae > Salvelinus > Salvelinus sp. IW2-2015. Next base: position 16,601,369 of record NC_036843.1, read on the forward strand.
GGTGTCAGTCGTTGTCTCTGATTGGGAGCCATATTTAGGTAGCCTGTTTTTCATTGTGTGTTGTGGGTGATTGGTTTTCCTGTTGTAGTGTTGTTTCACATTTCGGGACTATTTCGGTTTTCGGTATTATTCACTTCGTTGCTTTTGTATTTTTCAGTGTTCAGTTTTAATAAATTAAAATGACACTTACAACGCTGCGTATTGTCCGATCCTTGCTACTCCTCAGACGAAGAGGACGAGAACCGTTACAGAATCACCCACCAACACCGGGCCAAGCAGCGTAGTAAATTGGAACAGAGGATTATGGATCATGGACATGGAGGAGATATTGGACGGTAAGGGACCCTGGGCACAGGCTGGGGAATATCCGCCCCCAGAAAAGAACTGGAGACACGGATAGCTGAGCGGCGGCGATATGAAGAGATAGCACGGCAGCACGACAGGCACGAGAGGCAGCCCCCAAAAATGTTTTGGGGGGGTACTCGGGGAGTGTGGCGGAGTCAGGTTGGAGACCTGAGCCCACTCCTCGTGCTTATTGTAAGCAGCGCGTTACTGGTCAGGCACCGTGTTATGCGGTTAAGTGCACGGTGTCGCGCCAGTACGCGCCCATAGCCCGGGTGCGCTATAGGACAGCCCCCGAAAGTGTTCATGCGAGTGTGGGCATCCAGCCAGGGCATATTGTGCCGGCTCAGCGTGTCTGGTCTTCGGTACTCCGTTACGGTCCAGGGTATCCTGCGCAGGCTCTGTGTGCTGTGTTTCCGGGGCGCTGGGAGGGTGCAGTGCATCCTATGCCTGCGCTCCGCTCGTGCTGGCGAATGTGGGAATTGACCCTAAGGGAGAGGTGCGCGTAGTTTTCACCAGATCTCCAGTGCTCACCCACAGCTCGGTTCAACCTGTGCCTGCACTCTGGAAGGTCCGGGCCAGAGTAGTCATCCGCCTGGGGGAGTGGTGCCAAGGCTGCGCACCAGAGTCCAGTGCTCCCCCACAGCCGGTCCTTCCGGTGCCTCCTCCAAGCACCAGGCCTCCTGTAGGTCTCCCAGCCTGGTGGATCCTGTGGCAGCCCCACGCACCAGGCTGTCTCTCCGTCTCCTCCCTCCAGGTTCTCTCTCCAGGCCAGAGCCGCCCGTCTGTCCTGAGCCGCCAGAGCCGCCCGTTTGTCTGAGCCGCCTGAGCCGCCGTGCTTCCTGAGCCGCTGAGCGCCCGTCTGTCTGAGCCGCCTGAGCCGCCTGTCTGTCTGAGCCGCCTGAGCCGCCCGTCTGTCCTGAGCCGCCTGAGCCGCCATCAGTCAGGCGGCCGCCGAGCCGCCGTCAGTCAGGAGCAGCCAGAGCGCCCGTCAGTCAGGAACTGCCGGAGCCGCCCTGTCCAGAGCTGCCGGAGTCACCCTCCTGTCCGGAACTGCCGGAGTTGCCCTCCCTGTCGGAGCTGCCAGAGTCGCCCTCTGTCCGGAGCTGCCCCTCAGTCCAGTGGTGCCCTTTACTAGGGTTCCAATCCAGGGTCGGTGACGAGGGTCGCCGCTCCTAAGGTGTCACAGAAGTGGGCCGAGACTATGGTGGAGTGGGGTCCTCGTCCCGCTCCAGAGCCGCCACCGGCGGTAAATGCCCCCCAAGACCCTCCCTATAGGTTCAGGTTGCGGTTGGAGTCGCACCTTTGGGGGGGGGGGGGGGGGGTACTGTCACTTTCTGACCTTAGTTCCTTTTCTATGTCTTTATTTCGTTTGGTCAGGGCGTGAGTTGGGTGGGCATTCTATGTTGTTTTCTATGTTTTGTTCTGTTGTTAGATTTCTATGTGTTGGGCCTAGTAATGGTTCTCAATCAGAGGCAGGTGTCAGTCGTTGTCTCTGATTGGGAGCAATATTAGGTAGCCTGTTTTTCATTGTGTGTTGTGGTGACTGTTTCCTGTTGTAGTGTTTGTTTACATTTCAGGACTATTTCGGTTTTCGGTATTATTCACTTTGTTGTTTTGTATTTTTCAGTGTTCAGTTTTAATAAATTAAAATGGACACTTACAACGCTGCGTATTGGTCCGATCCTTGCTACTCCTCAGACGAAGAGGACGAGAACGGTTTACAGTACCCATGTTTGTTATTCTTTATGCGTTTTTTTTTCAATTAAACTGCTCGGCTATTACTGTTCTGCTCTCCTGCAATCTGACTCCCTGCCACCCGGTTATGCACCCTTACACCCACTGGATTGTGATACAGTGAAATAATCTGTCTGTAAACAGTTGTTGGAAAATGACTTGTGTCATGTACAAAGTGTCTTTTGTCATGCACTTGTGTCTTGCAAAAAACTATAGTTTGTTAACAAGAAATGTGTGGAGTGGTTGAAGTTTTAATGAATCAATCTAAGTGTATGTAAACTTCTGACTTCAACTGTATATATCCAGACTGTATCACATCTGGCATGATTGGGCGTCCCATAGGGCGGCGCACAATTGGCCCAGCGTCGTCGTTTTGGCCGGTGTAGGCCGTCATTGCAAATGAGAATTTGTTCTTAACTGACTTGCCTAGTTAAATAAAGGTTTAAAAAATACACACATTTTCTCTTCATTTTTATATTTCTACATTGAAAATAATAAAATAACACATATGGAATCTATGAAATAACTATGAAATACCACATATGAATCACGTAGTTAACCAATCAAAATATATTTTATATTCTTCAAAGTGCCATCCTTTGCCTTGATGACAGCTTTGCACACTCTTGGCATTCTCTCACCAGCTTCATGAGGTAGTCAATTGGAATGCACATTAATTAACAGATGTGCCATGTTAAAAGTTAATTTGTGGAATTTCTTTCCTTCTTAATGTATTTGAACAATCAGTTTGTGTTTTGACAAGGTTGGGGGTGTGTCGTGTCTTTGGCTATGCCGGATTAAGTGTATATGACATGCTATTCTATAAAATCCTTTCTCCGTAATTAATATTACCTGATTGAGCTAATCATGTAATGTAATTAACTAGAAAGTCAGGGCACACAGAATATATATTTATAGAGCTGTTATCTTCCGAATAAACTCTTAAAGACTAGTATATTTTTACAATCATAGCAGTCAATATTATCGTCACCTTATTTCAGTCTCATCTGAAAGTTGTAAATTCTTGGTTTCTTCACGAACCCTGGCTAACAAGTTGAATCAGCAATACAAAATTGGGTTTAATTATTTATTTACTAAACACTTAACTATCACACAGAACTACATATACACAGAATGAATCATACCTTGATTACAAATGACGTCATAAAGGAAAACGTCCCTAGCGACGGAACATATGACAGCTGGTTACACAAAAGAAAAGGGGGCTGGGTTTGAGTGAAAGAGCGGGAAGACTTAAGGAACAAAGGAGAAGCAGTGCTATCGCAATACAGTATCTTATGCATTCTAAATTACTGTCATTTGGAAAAGGAAAATAGCTAAATATTTACTCTGAGCTGCGCTTCGGTAGGTTGGTGGTAGATGAAGGCGTGTTGGCCCAACAGAGTCCTTTGTTTTGGAAGAATGTCTCTGCTGGTAAATTGGATACGTTGTAGTAACCGCCGTTGTGTGGTAGACGGGAACTCTGTCTGTCTTTCCTACCCACGTTTGCAGCTGCTGTGGCTAACTCAACGGCTAGGAGGTTTACTTCTGTAGTGAATAAGAGTTCAAAGTTCATACCATTTCGCAACCAAAGCTCATGCTGAGGTTTGGCTTAGTTCTGTAGTTGACATCGGACCATTCTGACATCGGATTGTCATCCTAATGCCGGAACATGAGGTTACATTTTCGTCAAGGGCTTATATAGTGGAGGGAGAAGGGTGTGTTTTTATAGTATTAGAACCATGTCTCTTCCAGGGGCGGGCCACTGTATTGAGCAGCCCTAACTTATGAAAACCCAAATCTCTCATTTGGAAGCTAAAATTACATTTAATCTTTTCACCAATAATTGTATATTCAAACATTTAAATTGCTCAACAATTCCATGTGAATCTGATAACTCTAATGTGTAGACTTTCCACTGTAGAGTTTATGTCATCCTATCATTGATGAGAATGTCTCAGATGACAACCGAACAGACATCATATACATTAAGTACCAACCCATATGTTCAAACTGGTCAGATTACCAAAATATGGTTCATTCCCCCACCTTCTGATGTTCCCAGAATCTCTATGTTAACAGGGATTTTCAAATGTCACATCAGTAGGGTAGAGAGAGGAAAAGTGGGGAGAGGTATTAATGACTGTCGTAAACCTACCCCCCAGGCCAACGTCATGACAGTCCCCCAATGTTAGGTTCAATCTTGCGATTAACCTGCATGTTGCAAACCAACATAAAATGACCGTGGGTTGTCCTGGTGTGGACCATCGTTGTGTCCCCATCTGGTGGTCGATCCGGGTAGGGTTTTCTGCGAATCAAGTCCATCCATGGCTGGGCACGATGTCCGGATTGGGATCGCCGTTCGGACCGTCGTCTGGTCGTCCAGACTGGAAGATCTGGCAGTAACTTAGGCAGATGTTAACAACGCACACACATTCATTAAATATATCATTACATTTCCCCAAATGAGCGGTTGTGGCACTAACTGATGGTTGTATGGGGAAGTTGTTTATGGCTCTATCACTTTCTACGTGCCGAAGAAAATTAAACAAAATGAATGAAAGCAATAACACAACAAATATAGTTATGCCACCTTAATATCTAATTGCCTGTATTCATCTACGTCCTTGGTCTTGGCAAAATGACCCTATCATGGCATTGTCTAATGTCATATGTAGGGCTTCCTAATTTGCGGGATGTTGCTTAGGGTAACTATCTATTTGATAACTATATGATAAGTCTAACTGTAAGGCACTCGTTTTGGGCAGTCTACAGGGATGACCTATGGACTTCTGGGAAGAAAACTGGTGAGTACTGTAGCTGTAGAGTTAAGGCTCAAAATAAATTGTTCAACTTTACTAAGGCTGGTATTTTGCTCGGACCCTTAAGTGATCCTAGCTAAATCCTAATTGGATGTTCCATTGTGCATGTGCGTTTATGCTTACGCAAGCGCACATGTCAAGGAGAGAAAACCAAGTATCCTGGCAGATTACACCTTGTTCAGAATGAGTCTGACGTAGTCAGAATTAATTTTCAGGTCAATGCCTGGGGTCAGTAAGAATTGGTGTCAAGAGGGAGTCTGTATTAGACCAGTTGTAACGTGGTGTGATCATGTTCATGATTT
>NC_036843.1:16606596-16634096 GCF_002910315.2 Salvelinus sp. IW2-2015
GTTCAGTTTTAATAAATTAAAATGGACACTTACAACGCTGCGTATTGGTCCGATCCTTGCTACTCCTCAGACGAAGAGGACGAGAACCGTTACAGAATCACCCACCAACACCGGACCAAGCAGCGTAGTAAATTGGAACAGAGGATTATGGACTCATGGACATGGGAGGAGATATTGGACGGTAAGGGACCCTGGGCACAGGCTGGGGAATATCGCCGCCCCAAGAAAGAACTGGAGACAGCGATAGCTGAGCGGCGGCGATATGAGGAGATAGCACGGCAGCACGACAGGCACGAGAGGCAGCCCCCAAAAATGTTTTGGGGGGGGTACTCGGGGAGTGTGGCGGAGTCAGGTTGGAGACCTGAGCCCACTCCTCGTGCTTATTGTAAGCAGCGCGTTACTGGTCAGGCACCGTGTTATGCGGTTAAGTGCACGGTGTCGCCAGTACGCGCCCATAGCCCGGTGCGCTATAGGACAGCCCCCCGAAAGTGTCATGCGAGTGTGGGCATCCAGCCAGGGCATATTGTGCCGGCTCAGCGTGTCTGGTCTTCGGTACTCCGTTACGGTCCAGGGTATCCTGCGCAGGCTCTGTGTGCTGTGTCTCCGGGGCGCTGGGAGGGTGCAGTGCATCCTATGCCTGCGCTCCGCTCGTGCTGGGCGAATGTGGGAATTGAGCCTAAGGGAGAGGTGCGCGTAGTTTTCACCAGATCTCCAGTGCTCACCCACAGCTCGGTTCAACCTGTGCCTGCACTCTGGAAGGTCCGGGCRAGAGTAGTCATCCAGCCTGGGGGAGTGGTGCCAAGGCTGCGCACCAGAGCTCCAGTGCTCCCCCACAGCCCGGTCCTTCCGGTGCCTCCTCCAAGCACCAGGCCTCCTGTAGGTCTCCCCAGCCTGGTGGATCCTGTGGCAGCCCCACGCACCAGGCTGTCTCTCCGTCTCCTCCCTCCAGGTTCTCTCTCCAGGCCAGAGCCTGGAGTGTTTCACATGTCAGGACTATTTCACATTTCACATTTCACATTTCACATTTCAGGACTATTTCGGTTTTCGGTATTATTCACTTTGTTGTTTTGTATTTTTCAGTGTTCAGTTTTAATAAATTAAAATGGACACTTACAACGCTGCGTATTGGTCCGATCCTTGCTACTCCTCAGACGAAGAGGACGAGAACCGTTACAGTACCCATGTCTTGTTATTCTTTATGCCGTTGTTTTTTTCAATTAAACTGCTCCGGCTATTACCTAGTTCTGCTCTCCTGCATCTGACTTCCCTGCCACCGGTTATGCACCCCTTACACCCACTGGAATTGTGATACAGTGAAATAATCTGTCTGTAAACAGTTGTTGGAAAAATGACTTGTGTCATGTACAAAGTGTCTTTTGTCATGCACTTGTGTCTTGCAAAAACTATAGTTTGTTAACAAGAAATGTGTGGAGTGGTTGAAGTTTTAATGAATCCAATCTAAGTGTATGTAAACTTCTGACTTCAACTGTATATATCCAGACTGTATCACATCTGGCCATGATTGGGCGTCCCATAGGGCGGCGCACAATTGGCCCAGCGTCGTCCGGGTTTGGCCGGTGTAGGCCGTCATTGCAAATGAGAATTTGTTCTTAACTGACTTGCCTAGTTAAATAAAGGTTTAAAAAATACACACATTTTCTTCATTTTTATATTTTCTACATTGAAAATAATAAAATAACACATATGGAATCTATGAAATAACTATGAAATACCACATATGGAATCACGTAGTTAACCAATCAAAATATATTTTATATTCTTCAAAGTAGCCATCCTTTGCCTTGATGACAGCTTTGCACACTCTTGGCATTCTCTCAACCAGCTTCATGAGGTAGTCAATTGGAATGCACATTAATTAACAGATGTGCCATGTTAAAAGTTAATTTGTGGAATTTCTTTCCTTCTTAATGTATTTGAACCAATCAGTTGTGTTTTGACAAGGTTGGGGTGTGTCGTGTCTTTGGCTATGCCGGATTAAGTGATATGACATGCTATTCTATAAAATCCTTTCTCCGTAATTAATATTACCTGATTGAGCTAATCATGTAAATGTAATTAKCTAGAAAGTCYGGGCACCACYAAATAATATTTATAGAGCTGTTATCTTCCGAATAAACTCTTAAAGACCTAGTYATATTTTACATCAAWAGCAGTCAATATTAATCGTCACCTTATTTCAGTCTCATCTGAAAGTTGTAAATTCTTGGTTATCTTCACGAACCCTYGCWAACAAGTTGAATCAGCAATACAAAATTGGGTTTAATTATTTATTTACTAAARACRTAACTAATCACACAGAARTACATATACACAGAATGAATCATACCTTGATTACAAATGACGTCATAAAGGAAAACGTCCCTAGCGGACGGAACAGATATGACAGCTGGTTACACAAAAGAAAAGGGGGCTGGGTTTGAGTGAAAGAGCGGGAAGACTTAAGGAACAAAGGGAGAAGCCATGCTATCGCAAATACAGTATCTTATGCATTCTAAATTACTGTCCATTTGGAAAAGGAAAATGCAATAAATATTTACTCTGAGCTGCGCTTCGGTAGGTTGGTGGTAGATGGAAGGCCGTGTTGCCCAACAGAGTCCTTTGTCCTTTGAAGAATGTCTCTGCTGGTAAATTGGATACGTTGTAGTAACGCCGTTGTGTGGTAGACGGGATACTCTGTCTGTTCTTTCCTAGCCCACGTTTGCAGCTGCTGTGGCTAACTCAACGGCTAGGAGGTTTCACTTCTGTAGTGAATAAGAGTTCAAAGTTCATACCATTCGCAACCAAAGCTCATGCTGAGGTTTGGCTTAGTTCTGTAGTTGACATCGGAACCATTCTGACATCGGATTGTCATCCTAATGTACCCGGAACATGAGGTTACATTTTCGTCAAGGGCTTATATAGTGGAGGGAGAAGGGTGTGTTTTCATAGTATTAGAACCCATGTCTCTTCACAGGGGCGGGCCACTGATTGAGCAGAGCCCTAACCTTATGAAAACCCAAATCTCTCATTTGGAAGCTAAAATTACATTTAATCTTTTCACCAATAATTGTATATTCAAACATTTAAATTGCTCAACAATTCCATGTGAATCTGATAACTCTAATGTGTAGACTTTCCACTGTAGAGTTTATGTCATCCTATCATTGATGAGAATGTCTCAGATGACAACCGAACAGACATCATATACATTAAGTACCAACCCATATGTTCAACTGGTCAGATTACCAAAATATGGTTCATTTCCCCCCACCTTCTGATGTTCCCAGAATCTCTATGTTAACCAAGGGATTTTCAAATGTCACATCAGTAGGGTAGAGAGAGGAAAAAGTGGGGAGAGGTATTTATGACTGTCGTAAACCTACCCCCAGGCCAACGTCATGACAGTCCCCCCATGTTAGGTTCAATCTTGCGATTAACCTGCATGTTGCAAACCAACATAAAAATGACCGTGGGTTGTCCTGGTTGTGGACCATCGTTGTGGTCCCCATCTGGTGGTCGATCCGGGTAGGGTTTCTGCGAATCAAGTCCACTCCATGGCTGGGCAGCGGATGTCCGGATTGGGATCGCCGTTCCGGACCCGTCGTCTGGTCGTCCAGACTGGAAGATCTGGGCAGTAACTTAGGCAGATGTTAACAACGCACACACACTCATTAAATATATCATTACATTTCCTCCCAAATGAGCGGCGTTGTGGCACTAACTGATGGTTGTATGGGGAAGTTGTTTATGGCTCTATCACTTTCTACGTGCCGAAGAAAATTAAACAAAATGAATGAAAGCATAAACAAAACAAAATATAGTTATGCCACCTTAATCATCTAATTGGACTGTATTCCATCTACGTCCTTGGTCTTGGCAAAATGACCCTATCATGGCATTGTCTAATGTCATATGTAGGGCTTTCCTAATTTGCGGGATGTTGCTTAGGGTACTATCCTAAGTTGATAACTATATGATAAGTCTACAGCTGTAAGGCACTCGTTTTGGGCAGTCTACAGGGATGACCTATGGACTTCTGGGAAGAAAACTGGTGAGTACTGTAGCTGTAGAGTTAAAGGCCTCAAAATAAATGTTCAACTTTACTAAGGCTGGTATTTTGCTCGGACCCTTAAGTGATCCTAGCATAAATCCTAATTGGATGTTCCATTGTGCATGTGCGTTTATGCTTACGCAAGCGCACATGTCAAGGGAAGAAAACCAAGTATCCTGGCAGATTACAACTTGTTCAGAATGAGTCTGACGTAGTCAGGTAATTTTCAGGTCAATGCCTGGAGGTCAGTAAGAATTGGTGTCAAGGGAGTCTGTATTAGACCAGTTGTACGTGGTGTGATCATGGTTCATGACTTTTCTCCTGAACGGAGGGTTCTATTTATTAGTGGCGTGTGTTAACCACGATGGAGATTCCCCTCCCCGTGTTGCACTCTGAGTGACTCCTATGTTGCTATTATCAATAGCAATTTAACTTGTGAGGTTACTAATCCTCTTACTGTGTGTTGCTGGACTCACTGTGGTATTGGTACTGGTACTCAAGGGGTCCAGTTGTCCTATCAATCTATTCTGAAATGTTATCCTACAGGAATACATGATTAGAGCATTTTACTAGTTGTCTTGTAGTGACTACTACACATGGCAAGGAATGATTATTGTTGCCATTTGTTTTGGAAGTGGACAAGTCCACTGGACTTCATTTACCACCAGTGTGGTACACCTCAGTACTATCTTAGATGTGTTCTAAGATAATCCCCGTCTAGGGGCCTGTCTGCTCCTCACTGTTATCAAAGGGGAGTTTACAACTAGATTTGATTTATGCTCTGGCAGCCTCATATTGTGTTGTCCGTAGTCTCGACCCCCCCCCCACCGGCCTCGATAAGGCTCATCATGGGTCTGGGCTACTATTCCCCCCTTTGTGTCTCGGGACCCCCTCCACCAGCGGGTGGTGTTGGTATCCGAGGCGCAAACGAAAAGTTCGGACCCTATGTACGAGTTGTCAGTGGCCGCATTATTATGAGAGTGGCTGTAACCTTGCAACCAAATCTCCTGGTGTTTGTGCTTCAACACCCTCAGTGGCTGTCGAGGTCCATCAGTCACCACTGCGTCCGCGTGTGGCAACCTCTTCAGTACCTGCAAACTGAGACAAGGATATCGGTCTGTGATATTGCAAAGTGTTTCACCGGTGGGAGTCATCGGGTCAGTTGCTGGACAGACGCCATTAGTGTCATTGTAAAGGTTGACAGTCCCCCACAAAGCGGAAGGTGTAATCATCGGAAGCAGAGTATACTCTGCGCATCGATGTTTTTCTTGCTGAGATGGCCGCAGTGCTTGCGGAAGTGTCCGAAGGGCAAGAGAAGTTAATCTCAACTACCGTATTGCACTACTGCAAGGAGGAGGGAAGTTGCTCATTCACAGAGACATCTGGATCGAAATCATGACAAGAATGGTCAATCAGATTGGCTGATGGAATGTGTTGAGATATCGTAATATCTCCTTGGATCGAATTCTGCACCAAGTGGTTTCTAAACGTCTTTTCCCAAGGGGTGCTTTCGACAGATACCCCTCGTGAATGACTGCGTTGCAGCTAGCGTTAGGGGAAGACAGTGTGGTCGGTGGAGAAGGCACTGTAGCCTGTGACCTGGTTGGTTTTCCAATCCATCAATGGGAGTAACCGATCCATCAAGTCTGCTCCCAGTAGCAGGGGGTACAGTTTCGAGGCTGGTAACATACACAGGGTGAACGAGCGAGACGTCCTGGAAGTGTAGTTTCAGCATGACTCTCAATGTGAGAGGCGAGGTAGTCTGAGTGACCCCTCGAAGTGTAGTGTCGCATCGTTCCACTTTTAACCAACGTTTAGTTGGCTTCAAAGCTCTTTTGAGATCATCGAACAATGTTTGAGAGATGAGTGATATTGTCGCACCGGAATCAATTAGCGCATGACAAGTTAAGCAGTCCTCCAGGACTGTTTCCAGGTATGGCCATTTAGATTCGTGATTAGTGGACATATTCCCCACAAAGCGGAGTGGTCGTTCGCACCGACGTGATGTGTCATTTCTGTTCAAGGTGGAAGTATACCGACTTTTCAGATTTTGAGTGGGCTTGGCTTTAACGAAGCGTTTGACCCTTTTCTTCGCAACCTTTGTTTCAGAGTCTATAGATTCTGGGCTAGTTTCTTGATCAAGCAGGCCCTGGATAGGGTCTCGAATGAGAGCGGCAGAAATTTGAACTTTAACGTCCTTGCTATGGGTGTTAATTCCTGCGGACCTGGTGTCCGGTGATTCCCCGTCTAGTCCTTGTGACTTATCTTTTACCCTTTTCTCAAATGTTTCTCGCTTTAGTTCTTCACGTAGTGGAACTTCTGGAGAACATTGGTCTACGTTTTGATCATCCTCCAACCCTTTGTTACCCTTGTGCTCTGACACTTTGTGGGTTGGGTGCAGGAACGTAGCGAAGAGGTCGATTGTAGCGGTAGTCGTTTTGATGGCGACGTACTTTACAGTTATTTCGACCGCGGAGGTTATTGGAATCATGGTTTCGTGGTAGAAACTGTTGTTGTTCGTCATCCCTTAATGCTCCAATACCTGATAATGCACCCTCTAACTGGAGTGAGTGCTCCTGGTCAAACTTCAAAACCCGAGTGGTCTTTTCAAAGTCAAACTCTTTTTGATGCCTCAAAAGCTGTGCTTGCAAGCTCTCTGAGTTGTAAGATAGGCAAGCCAACGTGGGCTGCAGGGCCCAAGTAGGTAATGAAGGTGGGATACTTGTTCGACAGAAACATTTGTTTAAAACCTTTCAGTGACACCCATCCCAGATCCGGGAGCATCCTCATCAAAAAAGCTGACTAGCATAGCCTAGCCTAACAGGACAGGGATATCATATAATATCATTTTCATGAAATCACAAGTCCAATACAGCAAATGAAAGATAAACATCTTGTCAATCCAGCAATCATTTCCGATTTTTAAAATGTTTTACAGCGAAAACACAATATGTACTTCTATTAGCTAACCACAATAGCCAAAGACTCAACCGCATATTTTCACCATGCTTCTACCGCATAGGTAGCTATCACAAAACCGACCAAATASAGATATAATTAGTCACTAACCAAGAAACAACTTCATCAGATGACAGTCTTATAACATGTTCTACAATACATTTATGTTTTGTTCGAAAAATGTGCATATTTGAGGTATAAATCATAGTTTTACATTGCAGCTACCATCACAAATAGCACCGAAGCAGCCAGAATAATTACAGAGAGCAACGTGAAATATATAAATACTCATCATAAAACATTTATGAAAAATACATGGTGTACAGCAAATGAAAGATAAACATCTTGTGAATCCAGACAATATTTCTGATTTTTTAACAGTTTTACAGCGAAAACACAATATATATTTAAATTAGCTCACTACAGTAGCCAAACACACAACGCAATTTACTCCCCGCAAAAATAGCTTGCACAAAACCGACAAAATAGAGATAAAATGTATCACTAACCTTGAACAAATTCATCAGATGACAGTCTTATAACATCAGGTTATACAATACACTCATGTTTTGTTCGAAAATGTGCATATTTAGAGCTACAAATCCTGATTATACATTGTGAATACGTAGCATCGATTCARCAGAATCTCCAGAGATATTTTGAACACTCACCTAATCTGACCAAAGAACTCATCATAAACTTTACATAAAAATACTTGTTGTATGGCAAATGAAAGATACACTGGTTCTTAATGCAACCGCCGTGTTAGATTTTTAAAAATAACTTTACCATAACAAACAGCTTGCATTATTGCGAGACAGCGCRCGCCAAAACGGCAGAGAATAGGAATCAACATTTTCCACAGAAATACGAAATAACATCATAAATTGTTCTTACTTTTGCTGAGCTTCCATCAGAATCTTGTACAAGGAGTCCTWGGTCCAGAATAAATCGTTGTTTGGTTTTAGAATGTCCTTTTCTTCTGTCGAATTCGCGCCACAATGCTAGCCAAGCTTGATAACGTTCCCATCTTCTCGCTACGCAAAGAACGGAAAACTCCAAAAGTCCCAATAAACGTTGAATAATCTGATAAAACTTGGTTGAAAAAACATACTTTACGATGTTATTATCACATGTATCAAARAAAATCAGAGCCGGAGATATTKGCWGTGTAWACCGAACGCTTATCAGAAGACAATATSYAGGTGCTTCGCGRGCCTWGGTAGAGAAAGGAAATTCCTGACCTGCCACTCCAAAAGCTCTTGTTCGACCTCAGATCAAGCTAGACACCCCATTCCACCTTCCACTGCCTGTTGACATCTAGTGGAAGGCYTATGAAGTGCATGTATATCGATAAATATAAGCCYGTTGAATAGGCAGGCCRTGAAACAGAGCCCCATTTTCAGAATTTTCACTTCCTGTCTGGAAGTTTGCTGCCAAATGAGTTCTGTTTTACTCACAGATATAATTCAAACCGTTTTAGAAACTTGAGAGTGTTTTCTATCCAATAGTAATAATAATATGCATAGTGTATGATCTAGAATAGAGTACAAGGCCGTTTAAATTAGGCACGATTTTTTCCAAAGTGAAAATAGCGCCCCCTATTAACAAGAGGTTTTAAGTCTTCCCGCTCTTTCACTCAAACCCAGCCCCCTTTTCTTTTGTGTAACCAGCTGTCATGTCTGTTCCGTCCGCTAGAGACGTTTTCCTTTATGACGTGATTTGTAATCAAGGTATGATTCATTCTGTGTATATGTAATTCTGTGTGATTAGTTAGGTATTTAGTAAATAAATAATTAAACCCAATTTTGTATTGCTGATTCAACTTGTTAGCCAGAGTATACTCTGTAATCTAAGAATTTAACATTGTTCGATGATCCGAAAACGGTCTGAACATAAACATATTGAGTAGCTTGGATGAAAGGTGTCCATTTCAAACGGCTTGCTCCTTAGTCATAGTTCCTAATATTTGCATATTATTAATAATATTGGATAGAAAACACTCCAAAGTTTCTAAAACTGTTTGAATTATTTCTCTGAGATTAACAGAACTCATATTGGCAGGCAAAATCCTGAGTTGAAATCAAAACCGGAAGTCAGAAATCTGAGATTGTCTGTATTCAACAGAGTCCCTAAAGAAGTCCAAATGACGTAGGACTGGGGTTGCACTGCCTAGGGGTTCCACTAGATGTCAGCAATCAATAGAAATTCCAATGAGATTTCTATGGTGTTGTGGGAGAGAATGAGAGCAGAATCAGTCAGGTGTCCATCAAGCAGCCACTCGCGTAACATGCCACTTCCTCATGCAAGCCACTGCCGTTCCATGGCTCACGAAGAGAACAAAGAATACTCCGGTTGGAACTTTATTGAAGCTATACGTTAAAAACATCCTAATGATTGATTCAGTACTTAGTTTGAAATGTTTCTTCGACCGGTAATATCACATTTTGAAGTTTTTGTCCGATATGAAGCTGACCAGAATTAGCGTTTGGATATGTTTACCAAACGCGCTAACAATTGGACATAAATAACGGATTTTTTCGAACAAAACAAACATTTATTGTGGACCTGGAGTTTCTGCTGTGCTTTCTGATCGAAACCAACAAAGGTAATGAAATATTTATAATATATTTTGTTGTTTATAGTGACGCTATCTTTGCAGCTGTGACATGCTAATTTGAGCGCCGTCTCAGATTATAGCGTGCAGTTATTTTTCCTTAACGTTTTTTTTAAATCTGACATAGCGGTTGCATTAAGGAGAGGTATGTCTATAATTCAATGTGTATAACTTGTATTATCATCTATATTTATGATGAGTATTCATGTTGAAACGATGGGCTATGCAAAGTCACTTGATGTTTTTGCATTTAGTGATTTTTGTAGCCTCAATGTAAACTCAGATTTTTTGATATAAATATGAATTGAATCAAACAAAACACGCATGTATTGTGTAACATGAAGTCCTATGAGTGTCATCTGATGAAAATAATCGAAGGTTAGTGATTCATTTTATCTCTATTCTGTTTTTTGTGATGCTATCATTAGCTGGGAAAAATGGCTATGATTATTTTTAGTTTTGTGGTGACCTAACATAATCGTTTGTAGTGCTTTCGCTGAAAAGCCTATTTGAAATCGGACACTTTGGTGGGATTAACAACAAGATTACCTTTAAAATGWTATAAGACACATGTATGTTTGAGGAATTTTAATTATGAGATTTCTGGTTTTTGAATTTGGCGCCCTGCACTTGGACTGGCTGTTGTCATATTGATCCCGATATAGGGCTTGCAGCCATAAGAAGTTTAATAAGGATACGCCCCGTTTTTTTCAATTTTCACCTAAAATGACACACCCAAATCTAACTGTAGCTCAGTACCTGAAGCAAGGATTCATATTCTTGATACCATTTGAAAGGAAACACTTTGAATTTTGTGGAAATGTGAAATGAATGTAGGAGAATATAGCACATTAGATCTGGTAGAAGATAATAAATWAAAAAAAACATTGTCCACGTTTTTTTGTCCTAGAGCCTTTTGATTTGAACATTTGAAAAGTTTTGGTGTGTACTACAGCACTTTGGATTCACTACTTAATATGTTGAAATGGAATCAAATTATTTATTTCTGTCTTCAGTTCTTTTTAAATAGGCTTGGGCTTAAATGGGCTATATGGGCTATGGTATAGGTTGAATGTTATAGTCTGTAGGCCTATTACTCCATCCATATTCTATTCTGAGTTTTGAGAAATTAATCAAATTGGAAATGAGCTATTATTATGCTGGTTAACGTGATGGAAGTCAGTGGAATTTGGAAAAATCCACACGCACGGTTTTGAGGATGTCTGCGACAGAGAGTTCAGATTTAAGCATCAGCTGTCAGAGCAGCTTACCGATCACTGTACCTGTACACAGCCAATCTGTAAATAGCACACCCAACTACCTCATCCCCATATTATTACTTACCCTCTTGCTCTTTTGCACCCCAGCGTCTCTACTTGCACATCATCATCTGCACATATATCATTCCAGTATTAATGCTAAATTGTAATTATTTTTGCCTCTATGGCCTATTTATTGCCTACCTCCCTACTCTTCTACATTTGAAGACTGTGCATAGATCTTTCTATTTTTCTTATCTTTTGTGTTATTAACTGTACGTTTGTTTATGTGTAACTCTGTGTTGTTGTTTTTGTCGCACTGCTATGCGTTATCTTGACCAGGTTGCAGTTGTAAATGAGAACTTGTTCTCAACTGGCCTACCTGGTTAAAGGTGAAATAAAAAAATAAAATAAAAGAGAGTTCAGATGACTGCCAGAAAGCTTGTGGATGTTGTCGAGCCAAACAACCGACACTGTCATGTTCGGGAGAGTCTCATGTTTCGATGGTGATGACTTATTAGTTTATAGCTTTTACAGACGATTAAACAGCTAAAGACAATTTATTTCCGATGTTCTTGTCCGGCTCCTCATGTGTCGAAAAAGGCCGCTTTCACAAGCCCCATGTTATGAAATAGGCGCAAACTTTATATTGGCAYAATGAGGGCATTGAGCTGCAGCCTCTATAAGAAATGACAAGTCTCTAGCATAAACACACGGGGAGCTATCCAATATTCAAAATGAATTCACTGTGCTCAATTTATTAATGGTATCCAACCTGTATTGGCTACCAGCCAACAATCTTCCCTGAGAACATGATGTATTTTCTCTTACTTTTTTTGGTCTCATTGCCTGTCCAAGGTTTTTTTTCCTCTTCTCCCACAGGAAAGACACTTGAATTTGTTCATTTACCGAAAGGAAGAAGTTGAATGCCAGGTCATTCTTTTTTTCTGTCAGATTTGCAAAGATTACTCACATAATGATCCTATTAGCCACAGAGAAAATGTGACTACTTAAGATGGATTTATAGAAAAAAGTTATCCCCAAAACCATTAGTCTGTGGATGAATTTGAACCCTTCGCTCCACAGAAGTTATTCCCTCTGCAAATTAATCTCAAGGAGCTACATTTGTGCTCTCAAGGCCAACAAGTCTGAAAGTCATAATCCCAGACCATTTCAAGTTCCCAGCAGGCTCTCCCTTCTTGAAACTTTGAGATTGTTGAGGCGAAGTTGATTTGGCAAAGGATTAATCCGGCCCAGCACCTTCAGTCGCTTCCCGAAGCCAAGCTTTCCTGGCTCCATGGAGATCAACTGGAGCTGGGGTTATGAAAGGTAAACAGTTAAAATCGACTTCTCCCAAATGTAAAAAGGCTACTTTATTACAAGTTTACTTTTGTTGGGAAACTATTTATCTGTGAGAACAAGAGGTATGTCTCTTTTCAGGTTCCAAATGTGATTCCTAAAGAAGAAAACACTCAAATTCCTAATAAAGTTAAGTCTCAGCACACGCATCCTCACGAGTGGAGTGATACCTCCAGTAATAGTGCCGCCAGAATTGTCTTCCTCCCTCCATGGGTCACAGCCCAGAACCCAGCTCAAGGCCCCATGTTGGCTGGCACCATATGTGAAGTGAGCAGGGGGTCGTGTAGTGGAAGGCTGGTGGTCATGCCACAGAGGCTAAGATACATTCCCAGAGCCGGATCCCCCCCACCCAGGCACACGGGGGAGAGGAGGTGTTAAAACCTGAAGGGCCTTTGCCTGGTCCCTCTGAGCAGGCAACCATCTGCTCCCCCACCCCCGCCCAGCTGGCCACCTTTGATCCCACCAAATTTGAGCTAAAACGAGGATGATGACTGAGGCCTTCCAGTTTGCTCAGTAGAAGGAAGGGCGGCAGGGAGCTAGTTCATGGAACTGGATGAGATGTGCAGAAAGGTATCCCTATTATGTTATTACCATGCTATAGAAGTAAAAAATAATTATAAAGTCCCTATATATATATAATTATAATTATTTTTTACTTCTATAGCATGGTAATAATAGTAGGGCTACCTTATATATATAAATACAAAGGAACATTTTTAAATTATAAAAATAAATATAACATTTTTAAAATAAGTATCGAAAATAACGGGTAAAATAGGTCAAAGAAAATCATTTTATAGAAATTTTGGGAAGTGGATTGCTAGACACAAAAGGACTGCAATATAAATACGTCTATGAAACTGTAATAAAACACATGCATTTTGGTGCTGATTTGAAATAACTGAAGAGCTCTTACTCCATACAGCCATATCTGAATCATTCTGTACTGGCTGTTGAAACGCTGTATGCGGAATATAAAACTAGATGTAATTGCAACACCTTATATTCCTAATTAAAGTATGTCTTTCAAACATGTAAAATGTTACTCCTGGTCAATTGAAATTCAAATCAAAATGATCAGAATTTCTTCCGTTCATATTAAATTTATGGATCGGTGCCAAATGGCTCATATTGCAGAGATTAAAAGAGGATTCTGAACTTAATGGCCATTTCAGTGATGAATCAATGTGGGAGTAGACTACACATTCAGTATTTCCCCCTGCTTCTAACCTAGGGCTACATTGATACCGCAGAAAATATAATGTGAATAATTAAAAGCATTGATTAAGCAGTGAGATACTGTTTAATTAAGGTGGCTGGTTAGAATTCCTCGTGCTACTGCCATTGATGGGTCATCAACACAACTAATTAAAAGCTGCAGAATACAGAAATAAATTCAATCAATAATGAGTACATGTTTTTGAAGAAGTTAATTAGGTAATCCTCTTTCCCACGCAAAATCCTGTGTGGAATCTTAGCTATAGGACTTTAATGAATACACAGCCCTAATTCTTTGTACAAGTATTGGCCGAAAGTTTCTGAAGTCCTGGCCCAGGATGTGGACTTAAAAGAAGAGGAGTGAACAAGTATGTGATTGAAAATGGGGAATGAACTTTAGATTCTACTCTCACTAATGTTCCTCAATATTAAGGCACTTGTTTGTTGTGAAATTAGTCACATGTTAAAGTGTGTGTGTTTGTGTGTGTGTGTGTGTGTGTACATGCATGTGTACATGTGGATTCTAGCCACGCTAGGACACCAGCCATCCACAATCGTTCCAATACAGGCACTCGCTACAGTATGGATGGACACAGAGAAACTGGGCGGAAAAAACAAGAAAGCGCGAAAGAGGAGAAGAAGTGGGAAAAGCTCCAGCTAAAACTGCCCTCTGTGTGATCAGGGGTGAGCTCTCCTGGTGCTATCGTTCACCTCTGTAGCTCGAACAATCTCCACCCATCATCCGCCGGATAACCAACTTGCATTAATAAAATTAGCTATCTCCCGTCCCCTCGGCCTCCCCATCCTTGCCATCTTCCGTGTCCTCCCTGTCCCTGTATAGCTCAGGCTGTATTTAATCACGCGGGGGCCGACAGGATGGGGACATTTCTCTGCCGGCATAATCAGAGGGCCTCCATGGCCTGGTCATATCTATTAATCCTGGCTTCCTATAACAGCAAGGCTTATCAGCTCCCAAAGCCTCCCTCTCCTGGGATCTGAGCCGCTGTCTCAGCCACCTCTAATCTGGCCCTGAAAATTGTTAACAGGATGTAAATGCATACAAGGATGAAATATGGCTCCATGTATAACACACAGCATTATTGTTAAGCGTTTTGCATGCCGCTTCTGAGATGATATACGTACATACAGAATAAGAAGATGGTATTGATTGATGGGGTGGCAGGTAGCCTAGTGGTTAGAGCGCTGGACTTGTAACCGAATCCCTGAGCTGACAAGGTAAAAATCTGTTGTTCTGAACAAGGCAGGTAACCCGCTGTCATTGTAAATAAGAATTTGTTCTTAACTGACTTTCCTAGTTAAATAAAGATAAACATTTATGAAATAACACATGTTGGATAGTGTTTTAGATGCAAATGATCACAGGCGATTTGTGCATGTGGGATGGTGTGTTTTTGCTCCCGGATGAAAACTAGATGGAATGCTGCAATTGAGGGACTGGAAGGATAATCTCTAGTCAGCCATTTTAGTTCAAAGGAATTTAAGCGTGGTGAAACTAACAGTCCTATGGTTATTTCCACTGTGGTCCGTTTACTGTGGAACCTTTTTGTGTTCGTGTGGCACCATGAAAATACAGGGGGATTTAAATAGACCAAATTAATATTCAGGACGTCTAACAAGAATTCTTCACAACCCTAGGTGTTATCCCCAATAAGTCTAGCGGGAGAAAGAATCTGAGTTGAGTTTGTTTGGTATTCATCTCTCAGAACCAGGGAGGAATGCAATGCCTTCCCTGTTATTTTACATGTTAGTGTAGTTTCTTCTCCTCCAAAAGGCATCATGAACTGTCATTTTGTGACAGAAGCAGATTTGTATCAAAGTCAAGTTTAGCTCGGATTTTGATGAGTTTGTATTTTTGATGTTTCTGGTTTCATCAGTACTCCTGTCAACTGAGGCATCAGCATAGGGTTTCTGAGATAAGGATATGTAGAAGATTAACAAGACGTACAAATCATGTATTGCATGAAATCTGACAGCAGTATAGTACATTCTGTATGTACAGTATATGCTATAATATATGTATTTTATATCACAAGTATGTTTCAGCTGAACTGACAAACCAACAAATAAATAGGTAAATAAATACAATTAGCTATTCCTGCTCAGTGAGTCCTATTCAAGGATTTAGCTACAGAGAACTTCACACATTTGGCGGTTGTCAGTTGGCACAACATTGATGTTGTTGTTTTTGTTTATCTTTTTTTGGTGTCCTGTCAGAATTGAAATCCAGTCTTTGGTGTGACTTCCTGTCAGGACTGGTTAGGACTTAGCATCACTTCCAGTGGACAGGAAGCTGTGTGATTCCTGCTTTGGCGTAACAGTAATTAGAGCCCCCCTTTTTTCTTCAGCAAGTAAGATGCAAAGCAGCTCAAAGTTCTGCCTCACATGATTAAAGGAACCTCATTATCTCTGGCAAGTCTCTGTATGACATCAGCTCCTGCACAGGGAATATGGAAAGTACACGTAATTGTCACTGTCACCCCAAAACATAATTTGCCTATGCTTATGACTGGTACCTCCCACCCTTCCTTTCCCAGAATTGGATAGAGGATTTCATTGCTCATTTTCGGCTCATAAATCATATCTTAGTGGATTTCATATTCAGTGCCCACCCAACTGGTGAATTACAGTTACTCATGGAATCCTGTGGGTAGGTGGAATGGTCAATGACGATGGCTTGTTTTGGGTGACCCATCTTTGTGTGGATGTTTAATTTAGTTATGTCACTGGAGGACAATAACTACAAAAAGCAACCAACCTATCTATACAGCCCCAGGAAGAGCCAAATATCTTACTTTATATAGGCCTACTGCCTGTCATCTGTAATGACTGCCTATAAATGTCACAATTTAGGAAACAAACAACACCACAACATTTGAGAAAGTTGAGTTAAATGTTCAATGTCGTTTTCCTTTTCTGTCATTTATCTAGTGCACAACAAGAGTCCTGCCATGGGGACACAGCCCCTCAGAGAGAAAACAAAGCTGATGACAGCAGAGGACACTCTAACAACAGAATCCTTTTGGCCCAGTCAGACCACGTTGGGAGTGTCAGTAATTATCTTGAAGAGACTGACCGACACATTCGTCCAGCAAACTATAATGATCAAAAATCAAATGTTGGGTCTAGCCACATGGCGCCAACTTTTAATGGAAATGTTACGAACGACTAGGCCCTCAAATGAGGAATAATTTCTAATCACACTCAGCAGTGCCTCCCAGCATGAGGGTGCCAGGGCAGGGAAAGTTTTCAAGCTGCGGGCTGATTAGGTAGAGGATGGGACTCTGCTGGAGTACGGATATTGCGACGCTTCTTGAGGAATAAATTTGCACCTGCCCCATCCAGACAAATGGGAACTCTCCTCTTGCGCAGAGAACTGGGTTTAATAAAAAGACATGGATAATTTGCACACTCTCCTCGGCCTCTAAATTAGAATCCAGTTCACCACGGACAGGGTTGGGTTAGTAACGAATTACATGTAATCTGTTACATGTAAGGGATTACAAAAACATGTTAACTGTAATCCGTTACGTATTTTTTCTGCTTTATTTAACTAGGCAAGTCAGTTAAGAACAAATTCTTATTTACAATGACGGCCTACACCGGCCAAACCTATGGGACTCCCAATCACGGCCGAGGAGAGGTTGTGATACAGCCTGGAACGTTACCAGCAAAAAAATTGTAATCAGATTACAGACACTTTGGAAAAACTACATGATTACTTCGAGGATTACTTTGAAATTCAGAAAGTACGTTTGTGGAAAAAATATTTGATACTTCTCTGTTTTCTCAATAACATTCAAATCAGCATTGAAAAAAGGCACAAGTTTAAATTTGTTCCACCTAAGCGTGTCTGACCACATATCAGAGACCACTATGACGACACACCAAATATGTTTGATGGATCGTGGGAAAAGAGCAAGAATAGGCTTTGGTAGGCTACAGTCCAAGCTATGCCGACTATTGTCAGCATCTAAAGATTATCCATCTTGAATAAACGCTTGGAGGTAAGGATGACTGCAGTGGTGTAGTCTACGGCGATACGGATATCACTTATGATTGATATCTACATAGCGCATTGATGTGAATCACACTGCTGCTCTCTTATTTAGCTATTTGTGCATTAGGGATTGTGGTTGTTGTGGATTGCTGTTCACAAATCTAAATGTGTATTTGAACCGAATAATGGTTGAATTCAACAACTTTAAGCTGCTTATCAATCATTGTTTTTGAAACCAGTGGACAGCCAGTGAAAAATGCGCACTTGCAACAGCTGCATAGTGCGGATCCCAGCCTATTGTCACGACTTCCGCCGAAGTCGGTTCCTCTCCTTGTTCGGGCGGCATTCAGCGCTCTTCTAGCCATCGCCGATCCACCTTTCATTTTCCATTTGTTTTGTCTTGTTTTCCCACACACCTGGTTTACATTTCCCTTATTAGTTGTTGTGTATTTAACCCTCTGTTCCACCCCATGTCTGTGTGTGAAATAGTTTTTTTGTCAAGGTTGGCACGCTTCCGGCTGGTTTGCGTCGGGTTTTGTTTTATTACCCGTGCTTTGTGGCAGCCGGTACATTGTATTTGGGTTTTTGTACTTTGTGCTGCCTCACTTGTTCGTTGGACATTTGTTTGTGACGCGGTTGCGTTCTGTGCAAATATTGCCTTAGTAAAGTGCTTTGTCCACTCATCTCTGCTCTCCTGCGCTTGACTTCTATGCACCAGCTACACTCACCTCTTGACACCTATGGAATAAAAGTGGGGCTTATATTGCTCAATCTAATTCATGCTGATAAAAAAGAATCCGTAGGCGTAATTTACACATGTGCAAACTCACACACTTTTGATAGACTTAAAGGGGGACTCTTTAGTTGCTACATACATTTTTGGACTTATAAATATATATATCCATTGATACTTGAAGAATCAGGGAAACTCAAACGTCACGTCGTCACACGTGAACATTGTATGCTGGAAAACACTTGGTTTGTTATTTTTGATTGAAACAAAACTGATATTCATGAAATACGAACACAGAACTTGTTTTTGCGTGGATTCCGTGATGCTCAAGTTATCCTGCCTTTCGCCCGTCCATAAAGGATTCTCCGAATCCTGAGAAGCGTGGGAGTGGGCGGATTTCCTCGTCCTTCTCGCCAGCCGTGATTCTGGGCAGCTCCATGGTAAGAAATGTGACCGTTCCTGGTGCAAAAACAATGTCTTATTCCGGAGCTGGAGTAAATGACATTACTAAACTGCTCCCGAATGTACTACGCCAGGACATGGAAATTGATTCTATCATAGTCCATGTTGGTATTAATGACATTATGAAGGGCAGTTCTGAACAGTTGAAACTGGATTTTAAAGAGTTGATTGACTCTCTACTGAACACAAACAAAAGACCATCATATCTGGTTGTCTGCCATCTCTGAATCGTGGCATTGAACACTTTAGCAGGATTCTCTCTCTTCACAACTGGCTACGTGACTATTGCAGCTCAATGCGTGTAACTTCTGTTGACAATTTCGATACCTTTTGGAAACAAAACACTTTTTATAAGGAGGATGGAATCCAGCCAAATAATTTAGGGTCCTGGATCCTTTCACAGCACTATAAGGCTGCGCTGAGACAATGACTTATCAATGACCCAAGCCCAGCTCAGCTCATCCCTACCATTGTGACGCAGAGTTGTCATGATGCTTCAGCAAATGTACATTACACCAGGGACATCAGTAGGCACAATATACTGTAAGTAGCTTAATTTATGTCCCTGATCCTACAGCTATTGTACGCAGTAATCATGTGCCTATGAACCAGATGTATACTGTTAGCACTAAGCCGGTGTGCCCTAGGAGGAAGTCTACTGAGAGCAGCTCACCCTGCACTAACATAAATAACATGAGCACATCTACTGCTGATAAGCTTCCCAGTAAAGCAACGAAAGCAAGTAAGCATCCTAGAAGAAAAGTGCTGAAAATAGCCCACGTTAACATATGTAGCTTAAGAAACAAGGTTAATGAAATCAATAATTTGCTAGTAGCAGATGACATTCATATTCTGCCAATCTCTGAAACGCACTGAGTTAATATCTTGATGATGATACAGTGGTAGCAATACAAGGATAGAAATGCCAATGTTGGAGGTGTTGCTGTTTATATTCAGAACCACATTCCTGTAAAGATTATAGAGGATCTCATGTTAAACACTGCTGAAGAAATATGGCTACAGATTCATCTGCCTCACCTAAAGCCCATTCTGGTGGGAAGCTGCTATAGATCACCAAGTGCTAACAGTCAGTATCTGGATAACATGTGTGAAATGCTTGATACTGTATGTGATATCAACAGAGAGGTATATTTTCTGGGTGATTTAAATATTGACTGGCTTTCATCAAGCTGCCCACTCAAGAAAATGCTTCGAACTGTAACCAGTGCCTGCAACCTGGTTCAGGTTATCAGTCAATCAACCAGGGTAGTTATAAACAGTACAGGAATGAAATCATCAACATGTATTGATCAAATCTTTGCTGATCCTGCAGAAATTTGCTTGAAAGCAGTATCCAGATTCATCGGATGTAGTAATCACATAGTAGCCATATCTAGGAAATATCTTGGAAATATAGTAGCCATATCTAGGAAAACCAAGGTTCCAAAGGCTGGGCCTAGTACAGTGTATAAGAGGTCACACAATAAGTTTTGTATTGATTCCTATGTTATTGATGTCAAGAATATCTGTCGGTCCGTGGTGTGTAATGAGGAGCAAACAGACACTGCACTTGACACATTTGTGAAATTGCATATTCCAGTTACTAATAAGCAAAACAATTACTGTAAAAACTGTTAAATCCCAGTGGATTGATGAGGAATTGAAAAATTGTATGGTTGAGAGGGATGAGGCAAAAGGATTGGCAAATAAGTCCAGCTGCACAACCGATTGGTAAACTTATTGCAAATTGAGAAATCATGTGACTGAACTGTATAAGAAGAAGAAACTACACTATGAAACAAAGATAAATTAAATAAAGAATTACAGTAAAAAGCTTTGAAGCACCTTAAATTAAATTCTGGGAAAAACAGGCAAACTCAGCTCCATCATTCATTGAATCAGATGGCTCATTCATCACAAAACCAACTAATATTGCAAACTACTTTAATGATTTTTTAATTGGCAAGATTAGCAAACGTAGGCATGACATGCCAGCAACAAATGCTGACACTACACATCCAAGTATGTCTGACCAAATTATGAAAGACAAGCATTGTAATTATAAATTCGGTGAAAAAATTATTGTTGTCTATCAACAATGACAAGACACCGGTGTCTGACAACTTGGATGGAAAATTACTGAGGATTATAGCGGACAATATTGCCACTCCTATTTGCCATATTTTCAATTTAAGCCTACTAGAGAGTGTGTGACCCCTTTACTGGCTCAAATAGTCGACCAATCAGCCTGTTACCAACCCTTAGTAAACTTTTGAAGAAAAAAAATTTGGGACCAGATACAATGCTATTTTAAAGTAACAAATTGACAACAAACTTTCAGCATGCTTATAGAGAAGGACATTCAACAAGCACAGCACTTACACAAATGACTGATGATTAGCTGAGAGAAATTGATGACAAAAGGTTTGTGGGGGCTAAGTTGTTAGACTTCAGTGCGGCTTTTGACATTATCGATCATAGTCTGCTGCTGTCAAAACGTATGGGTTATGGCTTTACACCCCCTGTAATATTGTGGATAAAGAGTTACCTGTCTAACAAAACACAGAGGGTGTTCTTTAATGGAAGCCTCTCCAACATAATCCAGGTAGAATCAGGAATTCCCCAAGGCAGCTGTCTAGGCCAATTACTTTTTTCAATCTTTTCGAATGAATTGTCACTGGCTTTGAGGAATGCCAGAGTGTCTATGTATACGGATGACTCAACACTATACATGTCAGCTACTACAGCAACTGAAATGACTGCAACACTTAACACAGAGTTGCAGTTAGCTTCAGAGTGGGTGGCAAGGAATAAGTTAGTCCTACATATTTCTAAAACTAAAAGCATTGTATTTGGGACAAATCATTCACCAAACCCTAAACCTCAACTAATTCTTATAATAAATCATGTGGAAATTGAGCAAGTTGAGGTGACTAAACTGCTTGGAGTTACCCTGGATTGTAAACTGTCATGGTCAAAACATATTGATACAACAGTAGCTAAAATGGGGAGAAGTATGTCCATYATAAGGTGCTGCTCTACCTTCTTGACAGCACTGTCAACAAGGCAGGTCCTACAGGCCCTAGTTCTGTCGCAGCTGGACTACTCTTCAGTCGTGTTGTCAGGTGCCACAAAGAGACTTAGGAAAATTGCAATTGATTCAGAACAGGGCAGCACAGCTTGCCCTTGGATGTACACAGAGAGCTAATATTAATAATATGCATGTCAATCTCTCCTGGCTCAAAGTGGAGGAGAGATTGACTTCATCACTGCTTCTATTTATGAGAGGTATTGACATGTTGAATGCACCGAGCTGTCTGTTTGAACTACTGAAGCACAGCTCGGACACCCATGCATACCCCACAACACATGCCACCAGAGGTCTCTTCACAGTCCCTAAGTCCAGAACAGACTATGGAAGGCGCACAGTACTACATAAAGCCATGACTACATGGAACTCTATTCCACATCAAGTAACTCATGCAAGCAGTAAAATTTGATTTAAAAAACTGATAAAAACACCTTATGGAACAGCGGGGACTGTGAAGCAACACAAACATAGGCACAGACACATGCATACACACAATAACATACGCACTATACACACACGTACACATAGATTTTGTACAGTATATACTGTATGTGGTAGTGGTGGAGTAGGGGCCTGAGGGCACACAGTCTGTGAATGTATTGTAATGTTTTTAAAATTGCATAAACTGCCTTAATTTTGCTGGTCCCCAGGAAGAGTAGCTGCTGCCTTGGCAGCATAGCTCTGTCTATTAATCTGAGAGTGGCCCATCCCTCAGCTGTGGATTTGCCCTTTAAACAGCTGCATATTATCAAGATATCAAAGTGTCACCAACAAAATGGTAAACAATAAGCCAGTCCTCCATGACAACAAAACAACAGAGTAGTGCTGGCTAATAAATCCTTAGTTTTGGGGWCATACTCAGGTAAAACAATTGGGCTAATCTATACTTCCATGTCTCCAAGTCCTATTCTTGAAGATCAAGGGGTATAACATTTATTGGAATGACTGGAATTCTGATAGACTTTGGTTTTTAATGTAAATATATAATTTAATTGTATTATTATATGTAGTAGAAAGCGTTTGGTAGAAGACACCTACATAACCAACCCATAAAGTAAAATGTAACATCCATATATGCCAGCTATGTAAACTTTAACATTGATTTATACTGCAAAAGATGTTGTTCAATTGGTAACATACATTTTTGTCTTCTTCTAATGCCTCTTATGGGGAAAGTAATCTAAAAGTAACTGAATGTAATCAGATTACATTACTGAGTTTGGATAATCCAAAAGTTACGTTACTGATTGCAAATTTGGACAGGTAACTAGTAACTGTAACGGATTACATTTAGAAAATAACCTACCGAACCCTGACCACTGTCATGTTCCTGACCTTATTTCCTTTGTTTTGTATTTGTTTAGTTGGTCAGGACGTGAGCTGGGTGGGCATTCTATGTTATGTTTTTCTATGTTGGGTTCATGTTCAATTAGCCTGATATGGTTCTCAATCAGGGGCAGGTGTTTTACGTTTCCTCTGATTGAGAACCATATTAAGGTAGGCTGTTCTCACTCTTTGTTCGTGGGTGATTGTTCCTGTGTCAGTGTTTGTGCCACACGGGACTGTTTTCGTTCGTTCGTTTCGTTCATGTCATTCGTGTGTTCCTTCCTGTTCGTGCGTTCATGTTATATGTTCACAAGTTCAGGTCTGTTAACGTCGTTTATTGTTTTGTAGTTTGTTAAGAGTTTTTCCGTCTTCGTCTTTCTTTAATAAAACAAACATGTATTCAACCCACGCTGCGTTTTGGTCCGATCCATGCTCCTCCTCAGACGAGGAGGAAAACGACCGTTACAACCACGGAGTCTGTTAAAACCTTTTATGGCTGCCATCCCGCTACGGGATGATATGACTACAGCGATTGAAAGTGCAGGGCTCCAAATTCAAAAATCAGAAATCTCATAATTAAAATTCCTCAAACATAGATGGGTTTTATATCTTTTTAAAGCTAATCTTGTTGTTAATCCCACCAAAGTGTCCGATTTCAAATATGTTTTTCAGCGAAAGCACTACAAACGATTATGTTAGGTCACCACAAAACCACAATATGCATAGCCATTTTCCCAGCGAAATATAGCTTTCACAAAAACCAGAAATAGAGAAAATTAATCACTAACCTTTGATTATTTTCATCAGATGACACTCATAGGACTTCATGTTACACAATACATGCGTGTTTTGTTTGATTAAGTTCATATTTATATCAAAAAAATCTGAGTTTACATTGACGCGTTAGATATACTAGTTCCAAAAACATCAAGTGACTTTGCATAGCCACATCGTTTCAACAGAAATACTCATCATAAATATAGATAATAATACAAGTTATACACATGGAATTATAGATATACCTCTCCTTAATGCAACCGCTGTGTCAGATTTCAAAAAGACTTTACGGAAAAATAAACCATGCAATAATCTGAGACYGAGCTCAGAWSAATAGCCAAATTAGCCGCCATGTTGGACTCAACAGAAACCAGAAAATACATGATAAATGTTTCCTTACCTTTGATGAATTCATCAGAATGCAGTCCTAGGAGTCCCAGGTCCACAATAAATGCTTGATTTGTTCGTTAATGTCCGTTATTTATGTCAAATTATCTACTTTAGAAATGTTTACCTAATGCCAAACCCAAAGCGCGTCCACTACCGTCCACTATAACGTGACGAAATGTCCAAAAGTTCCGTTACAGTCAGTAGAAACATGTCAAACGATGTACTGAATCAATCTTTAGAATGTTGTTAACATACATCTTGAATAACGTTCCAACCGGAGAATTTCATCGACTTCAGTTGACCGATGGAACGGAGCTGACTCTCACGTGTTCAATGCGTGATCACCTCCTGCCAGAGCTCACTAATTCCTGTCTCCTTCGGCCCCCCTTCACATTAGATTCATCAGACAAAGTTCTATTGACTGTTGACATCTAGTGGAAGCCGTAGGAAGTGAAAACTCATCAATATCTCTCTGTGATTTCAATGAGAACTTGGTTGAAAATTGGCACCCCCAGAAAAAATAAAAATAGGAAGTGGAACTTCTCAGGTTTTTGCCTGCCATGTGAGTTCTGTTATACTCACAGACATAATTCAATTAGTTTTAGAAACTTCAGAGTGTTTTCTATCCAATATGAATAATAATATGCATATATTAGCAACTGGGAATGAGGAGCAGGC
The DNA here is from genome assembly GCF_002910315.2 of Salvelinus sp. IW2-2015. Lineage (NCBI taxonomy): Eukaryota > Metazoa > Chordata > Actinopteri > Salmoniformes > Salmonidae > Salvelinus > Salvelinus sp. IW2-2015. The sequence continues at coordinate 16,631,534 of NC_036843.1, forward strand.
CGTTTAATATGGGCACCTCTGTGCACCTTTCATCCAAGCTACTCAATACTGCCCCTTCAGCCATAATAAGTTAATTTGCACAGTTAACAGCTGACTGAGAGGAGATGGCACGGCGTCAGCACGATGGCGGCGTGACAGGAACACGACAAAGAGACAGTGGACATACTGCTGTACCATCCATGGACATTTAACCATCACTCCTTTATACAGAAGAGAATAAGAAACTAACTTAGATTCAACAAACATGAAAAATAATCCCAGCTTCTTTATAGTCGCGGTAATCTCCATAAAGTGAAATCCCAGAACGTCGTCGGAATGGGAATTCTGAGACGTCCTCTGTGACAGGTGACCCGGGTTGATGATTCCCTCCGCAATGTATATTCCTGAAAAGGAGGGATGGATTATGACAGTTTTCATATTAAGCAGACTTATATGCTGCAAAGAGCATTAAGAGCGCCAAGTACATCAGCCGATACTATCCCAAATTGACCTGCCAATCACCCTGACCTGGCTTCAAAGGTGCAGATAAGGTATTTGAGGTCAATGAAAAGCAGACACCACTTTCTGTAGGCTTTCCTCCTACAGTATTATCAGCACTGTGTTTCTCTGTCTGAACCACAGCTTTCTGGTCTCGGGTGACATGAAAAAGGCTAGGGATAATTCATCATGGCTACAAAATGGTGGCTATTTCACAACTATAATAGTACACGTTTTACACATTTACTGGAATAGCCCACGTTAATACTTTCTCCATGTCTGAAGTGACTAGAGGGGGAGAGGATATCTTCCCAAGGCTTATGAGGTAATCTCACTGATATGTATTCTTCTAATGATGACTAAGAATGTAAACTGATGGTCACATCTATTCCCAGATGACCCCAATGAGGCTTTACGATTCAAGTAATGAAACGTGCATAAAATAAACTTCAAATCTTCCCGGTCACAGATGGAATAAGCTCTCGTATGAAGCGATCCCAGCAAGGTATTAAAGTTGGCAAATGGTAGATAATACCACTAGATTCGTAGATACATGCCCAACAATGGTTGAATTAAAGCTTGTGCCCAAATTGGATGTAACTAAGGCTTAGATAAAGACTATATTAATGTAGGCTGAAATTTGTATAGTTTATCTACCATAAACCATATTTAAAAATCCTCAAATAGACTAGATATAGTTTGGATATATAATAGGAATATATTTTATCCTCAAATAATTCAGAGAATGTGTTCTGTGTCATGATAATTACAATACCCACAGCTCAACACTGCCTTTAAAAATCAAGAAAGAAAGACTTGAACAGAGTTATCTATTCTGAAAGAGGGTCAAAGAGAGAACCAGGGAGAGTGTTAAGGAGAAAAAGAGAGAAAGAGAAGGAAAGAGAAGGAGAGAGGGAACCAGGGAGAGTGTAACATTTAGGCAAGATCACTCCTCACGTTCAGCTGGAGCTGTCGTACCTGTCGTTTAGCTGGACCAGTCATACCTGTCGTTCAGCTGGAGCTGTCGTACTTGACGTTCAGCTGAAGGTGTCATGCCTGTCGTTTAGCTGGCGCTGTCGTACCTGTCGTTCAGCTGGACCAGTCATACCTGTCATTCTGCTGGAGCTGCCGTACCTGTCGTTCAGCTGGACCAGTCGTACCTGTCATTCAGCTGGACCAGTCATACCTGTCGTTCAGCTGGAGCTGTTGTACTTGTCGTTCAGCTGAAGCTGTCATTCAGCTGGAGCTGTCGTACCTGTTGCTCAACTGGAGATGTCGTACCTGTCGGTCAGCTGGAGCTGTCGTACCTGTCGGTCAGCTGGAGCTGTCGTACCTGTTACTGCGGCGATGACAATCAGTTTGTTTGGACTGGGGGTCAGGCACTGCAAAGGGGAAGTGAAAGAATGCTGTGAACGTGAAAGAAGGGGAAGTGAAAGAATGCCGTACTTGTCATTCAGCTGGAGCTGTCGTACCTGTCATTCAGCTGGAGCTGTCGTACCTGTTGTTCAGCTGGAGCTGTTGTACTTGTCGTTCAGCTGGAGCTGTCGTACCTGTCATTTAGCTGGAGCTGTCGTACTTGTCGTTCAGCTGGAAATGTCGTACTTGTCGTTCAGCTGGAGCTGTCGTACCTGTCGTTCAGCTGGACCAGTCGTACCTGTCATTCAGCTGGACCAGTCGTACCTGTCGTTCAGCTGGAGCTGTCGTACCTGTCGTTCAGCTGGAGCTGTCATACCTGTCGTTCAGCTGGACCAGTCATACCTGTCATTCAGCTGGAGCTGTCGTGGACCCATGTTTCATCAGCTGGAGCTGTCGTACACTGTCTTTCAGCTGGAGCTGTCGTACCTGTTCGTTCAGCTGAGCTGTCTACCTGTCGTCACTGTTCGTATCCTGTCGTACCGGTTCATTTCAGCTGGACCAGTTCGTACCTGTCGTTCAGCTGGACCAGTCATACTGTCGTTCAGCTGGGCTGTCGTACCTGTCGTTCAGCTAGCTGTCCGTACCTGTCGTTCAGCTGGAGCTGTCATTCAGCTGGAGCTGTCGTACCATGTGCCCTGCGGCGATTACAAGCAGTTTGTTTGGACTGGGG
>NC_036843.1:16639096-16722434 GCF_002910315.2 Salvelinus sp. IW2-2015
ATGGTTACAGATCTTTATCTTACAAGCCTGGAATAAAATCAGTATAAATGTAAATGCAAGTTTCATTAACGCACCCAGACGAGCAGTTGCGTCACTAATTTTACAAATGCGTCAAGGTGAACAAGTACAAGATCCAGAGGAACGCTGTCAAATTGTTTTCTTCAAGCTGATGAAACTGTGAGTTTGAACAACCAAATAATTTCTGTCAGAAACCGTCTCAGAGAAGCTCATCTGCATCGTCCTCACCAGGGTCTTGACCTGACTGCAGTTTGGTGTCATAACTGACGTCAGTGGGCAAATGCTCACTTTTGATGGCCACTGGCACGCTGAAGACGTGTGCTCTTCACGGATAAAACTTAGATTCAACTGTATCGGGCAGATGGCAGACATTGGGTATGGCGTTGTGTGGGTGAGTGGTTTGCTGATGTTTGCTGATGTTGTGAACAGAGTGCCCCATGGTGGTGGTGGGGCTATGGTATGGGCAGGCATAAGCTACAGACAACGAACACAATTGCATTTTATCGATGGCAATTTCAAAACACAGAAATACCGTGACGAGATCCTGAGGCCCATTGTCCTGCCATTCATCCACCGCCATCACCTCATGTTTCAGCATGATAATGCACAGCCCCATGTCGCAAGGATCTGTACACAATTCCTGAAGCTGAAAATGTCCCAGTTCTTCCATGGCCTGTATACTCACCAGACTTGTCACCCATTTAGCATTATTTGGGATGCTCTGGATCCAGCCATTGAAGAGGAGTGGGACAACATTCCAAGGGCCACAATCAACAGCCTGATCAACTCTATGCAAAGGAGATGTGTCGCGCTGCATGAGGCAAATGGTGGTCACCTCAGATACTGACTGGTTTTATGATCCACGCCCCTACCTTTTATAAGGTATCTGTGACCAACAGATGCATATCTGTATTACCAGTCATGTGAAATACATAGATTAGGGCCTAATGAATGTAATTCAATTAACTGATTTCCTTATATGAACTGTAACTCAGTAAAGTCTTTGAAGCTGTTGCATTTATATTTTTGTTCAGTGTTTTTTATTTTGTACATTTTTATTTAACTAGGTAAGTCAGTTAAGAACAAATTCTTATTTACAATGACTGCCTACCCCGGACAATGCTGGGACAATTGTGCACCGCCCTATGGGACTCCCAATCACAACCAGATGTGATTCTGCCTGGATTCGACCCAGGGACTGTAGTGACCCCTCTTGCACTGAGATACAGTGCCTTAGACCACTGTGCCACTCCGTAGCTAGTGTAGTTTATATGAAAAAAAACCACATAGCGACATACCTATAATCCTCAAAGCAACACATTGTAAGAAGGAGAGATGAATTCTCCCCCAGTCAAAGCTCTCTCAGTTTGGTTCTCTGCTGGAATGAAGGCAAGGCAACACTGACCGTTTTCATGGAGGATTAAAGCTGAAACACAACAAGGAGGAGACCTCAGTAATCCATGTGACCCTGTAAATCCTTCTCAGTCCCCTTTTCTGTCCTCTCCCTTTATGAGGCTGTGAACTTGAGACTCCACTGACCCTGGCTTTTTGACCGAGTTACCCTGGCTGCAACCTCTGTGACCTTTAACTCTGCAGTGAGCGGAGGACAGCCATTGATGAGAGACGCTGGTGCTGGTGGGGCTCCTCTCTCAACTGGTTTCACATGGTGATCAATACAGCCGTAGGTAAGGCCGCCTGTTGGCCTTGACAATGAAGGGCTATTGTGGTCTGCAGTCAAATGTTGTCAAGAAGCCATCCCACTCACCCAGTTTGCTTTTGGGTTTATTACAAACATGCCATCGGCTCATCATTCAATCCCTTCTACTTAATTCCATAACTGTCTTTTTTATTAGTCTCATTATGTTACTAGGCAACAGAATAAGGGCAATTTGGAACTCCCAATTCATTGTTTGATTCCTCGCTCCTTGATATAACAAAAGCAAGTGAAATCAGGCCTATGGCAGGAAAACACTCTAATTGGTGCTCATTATGCATACTTATGCATGCATTTGAAAAGTGAATGATTCCTAAAAGAGTCTGGTCCCTCAGAACAGTGTCAACAAGAAGGTATGTCTAAAACCCAACCTCCACGACAGCCAGCTTTCTCCCAGGAGACCATAATGCATATTCAAACAGTGTTCACGGTTTACTGGTTTCCATCATGTCTGCTTTGAATATTTTCAGAAACTTACATTTGATGGTTTGGGGTCCGCTATGCAGATACAGGTAAGCAGTATTTTAAAGACCTGGTCCCGCCCATTGGAATATGTATTTTTGTAATTTATCCTCATCTTCAGAGCTCACTAGCTGTATCAAAGAGAGTATTAGTGAATAGGGTTGGTGATGTCTTCATGAGCAGCCAGTCAGTCAGTCACCATGTTCCTCAGGCCATCATTAGGGGCCTAACATGACTTTCTCACTTTGACAGATTCCTGGATCTCCTTTAATGATCAATCTCAGTCTGTATCTTTGGAAGGATATGGAATACATAGCTCTTTATTTAAACTGTCATAAGGGCTACATAACACTGTCATAATAGTGACATACCGTCATAAACACCATCAACGCTAGCCAACTAACTTAGCTAGATTAGCTTTGATATAGAAATGTAGCATTCTTAAATATTAAATGCATTTGTATTAGGTTTTCATTTACAGCTTGATGAATTCCCGTCCTCTCATAACGCTCAGACTGTGTGCTATATCATTTAATGCCAGCTGCTATATCGACAATACAATAAACATGGTGTTCATTTATTTTAACCATGAAACTCCATTCAAATGGAAAAGTGGTTTTGTACATTTTACATGGCCTTCTCAGAGCCCCGGAATATGTGGCTTTGAATTAGATGCCGGATTATTTGGGATGTGAATATGATCAAAATGAGAAGAGAGCGTGTTGCAAGGCCTGCATGGCTTTAAAGGTTTTATGCAAAACATGATATCTCTCCGCCTTTCCATTAACTMGCTGTATTGAATTACTTAATATGTTATAGACATTTTGCCATGAAGCAATTAAAGGATTACTCTAATACAAATCAGGCTGGCTGTTTGCTGTTGTGCACCCCCTTTCCTGGCAGTCAAAAGCTCTGACTGGGCATGTCACTGGAATTCACACACGAGAGAGTGAAATAACATGCAGAGAATACCACAATACACAAGGGTTTATGATGGTTTCAACCAATAACAAAGAAATACATGTGTGCTCTCAGTTAAATGACGGGTTATGTTGTACACTTCCAGACGGAGTGACAACACTGGTCGTCTGGCAAAAACAACTTCACTTGATCAGCTTATGTAAAAGCAGCCGTCTTCTGGAGCCACCGGTGAGAAGATTCATTGTAAATGTTTACCATGGATTTCCGACTGTTGTGTTAAAAATGATAATCTAGCCGCAACCTAACAGATGAAAAAACAACAAATGAACAAAGCATGCCTGCGCTATTGGTGGAATGTTGTCTACTCAGTGTTTCAAGACTCCAGACTGGTGCCAGTCATCCTTCCTTCAACATATAACATGTTTATTAGATCTCCTGGAACTATGGCAACCATCTTCCATTAGAAAATACCCTTTTTGTAAATACCTTATTTCAAATGTGTCGTAGCCTCCTATTTTCATTTAATTTTCTGAGAATATGGCGTAACATTAATGTTATTATTTACTGACATTTACTGGTCAGTGTCATTATTGGCTGAGGATGCGTAGTAATTTCTTCTTAACTCATAACACAATTATCTCGCGCACAGTGGTGAGGCTTTCACAATGTTCTACTACTCTGAGAAAATGCTAATGAGAGGGGGTCTGCTAAGATAGAGGGGGTTCTGCTATGATAGAGGGGGTTCTGCTAATGAGAAGGGCTTAAAGAGAGGGGTTCTGGTATGAGAGAAGGTTCTGGTAATGAGAGAGGGGGTCTGGTAATGAGGTAGAGGGGGTCTGGTGATGAGAGAGGGGGTCTGTGATGAGAGAGAGGGGTCTGATGATGAAGAGAGGGGGTCTGGTAATGAGAGAGGGGTCTGGTGATGAGAGAGGGGTCTGCTAATGATAGAGGGGGTCTGCTAATGATAGAGGGGGTCTGGTGATGAGAGAGGGGGTCTGGTAATGATAGAGGGGGTCTGGTGATGAGAGAGGGGGTTGGTAATGAGAGAGGGGGTCTGATGATGAGGAGAGGGGTCTGATGATGAGAGAGGGGGCATGAGTAATGATAGAGGGGGTCTCTGGTATCTGAGAGAGGGGGTTCTGGCTAATGAGAGAGGGGGTCTGCTAATGAGAGGGGGGTCTGGTAATGAAAGAGGGGGTCTGGTGATGAGAGAGGGGGTGATGATAGAGAGGGGTCTGGTAATGAGAGAGGGGGGCTGGTAATGAATAGAGGGGGTCTGGTAATGATAGGGGGGTCTGGTAATGATAGAGGGGGTCTGGTAATGAGAAGAGGGGGTCTGGTAATGAAGAAGGGGTCTGGTAATGAGAGAGGGGTCTGGTAATGACTAGAGAGGGGTCTGGTAGATTGAGAAGAGGGGGTCTGATGATGAGAGAAGGGGGCGCTGGTAATCGATGGAGAGGGGGTCCTGGTAATGAGAGAGGGGGTCTGGTAATGAGAGAGGGGGTCTGGTGATGAGAGAGGGAGTCTGATGATGAGAGAGGGGGTCTGATGATGAGAGAGGGGACTGCAGTCACAGTCCAATCAGCTCTGGCTCCCTTCAAACTGGAGAACTACATTAGCTAGTGTTCACAACACAGCTCACCACGGTGTTCAACACAGTCACCATACAGTCACCATACACAAGGCCCAGCCCACACGTTTTTTCTCATCTTCTATCCACAGAATGTGAGAAAAGTCGCCGTCTTTATTTATCAATAGTTTATTCATTTTACTTTGACTTATTTCTTCTGTACTCTTGTGGGTGGAATACTTAAGATGTACTGCAGTATAAAAAAACAACTATATTTAATAGACTACTGTTTATCCATTTTAAAGCTTAATGTCGCTGTCCACATTAACATATGTTTGGTAATTAGCCAAAATTGTTTTAGGATTACCATCACAAACCACTGCAGCCAAATCATACAAAAGGAAAATGTCCAGAGAGGGTCAATGTCCAGTGGATTGAATACAGGCCCCTGTATCTAATGGGCCTATTCCCTCATGCCTCTTACAGGGAGAAGAGTGGAGATTGTCAGCTCCCAAGTAGCTACCCCCCTCTCTCTCCTGTTCCCATAATGTTATTTTCACCTTCCCATTTCTCCAGTCTATCGATTCAAGCCTTGTCCTCACTTGAATTCTATTAAATCATCAGGCAGAAAGAATAATTATTACTATTAGGTGGGTGCTTATATTTGTCCTATTTCACACATGTACAACTGTGTATTCATAGGCATGTGTGAATGGTACATTTGCATATCCCAACCCTCCCTGAGATATCCTCGGTGAGTGGGGTTACGGCCAGGGTCTGCCATTATCAACGGTGACCCTGGAGCAATTAGGGTTACGTGCCTTGCTCAAGGGCACAATAACTGATTTTTCACCTTGTCAGCTCGGGGATTCAAACCTTTCGGTTACTGATCCAACACTCTAACTGCTAGGCTAATGACGCCCCATAAGGTAGTATACTACCTTAAAGAAACCAAATATTACCTTAAAGAAACCAGATACAGTATCAGTCTAGAAGTGGACTTGTATGAAAAATGCATAGGCATTTTACAGATCAAATGTAATATGTGTCTATCCATAGTGTTTACAGTTTGTCACACCATGTCCATCATTATTTACTGAATACAACAGTTTCCTGGTTTTATCATTTGTTGTCTTTAGTGCTAGCATCCTTATTTACAAGAGTCACACATATGGCATTACCAATATACATTACAAAACAGGAGAGAGAGAATTATCTTTTGTTTTCCTCCCACAAAAAATCCCTCACCCAGTGCAAAGTCAAAGCACACTCTTCATTGTCAGTCCTCTCGCTTTTTCCCTCAACTAGTAAAATCTCACAGTAAGGTCACATGTTAAAAAAGGGGGCAAAAATGAAGAGTCAGCAGAGAGAGAGAGAGAGCGCGAAAGAGAGAGAGAGCTGGCTGGTAGAGAGAGTGAGAAATGTGTGTCTGGCCCTGAATGTGCTGAATGAATACAGGTCATGATTTATCAGGCCTAGAGAGCCCCTCTCAGCCTGTCCTGCTGAGTCCTGCCCGATGAGAAGAGCCTTTATGTAAAACAAACCCTGCCTTTTTAATCTGCTGTCTGCCTGCTTGCCTGGTCTGCCTGTCTGTCTACCTGTCTGTCTGTCTGCCTGCCTGGTCTGCTTGCCTGCCTGCCTGTCTGCTCTGCCTGGTCTGCCTGCCTGCCTGCCTGCCTGTCTGTCTACCTGTCTGTCTGCCTGCTTGGTCTGCTCTGCCTGGTCTGCCTGCCTGTCTGTCTACCTTTCTGTCTACATGTATGTCTGTCGGTCTGCCTGCCTGTTTGTCTGTCTGCTCTGCCTGGTCTGCCTGCCTGTCTAACTATAATTTAGATTTCCCAAAGCACCTTAATGGTTGCACTCTGACCAGGGCACTGACTTTATTGAAGTAGGCATAAAAATTGCACTGCAAATCAAATCAAATTTTATTGGTCACATACACATATTTAGCAGATGTTATTGCGGGTGTAGCGAAATGCAAACAGGAGAAGGTTGTTAGCTAGACAGGGAAGCATACTGTGGTGTATAGAGTAGGTGTATGTATGTAGGGGATGATGACAGAAAGTTCATTTAGAGTAGGATTAGCTGACTATTCTGCTTCACCTAAAGCTTTTCAATTAAAAAATAGTTAGGTGAACAAATTTAAGAGGTGAACAAACTAATTCAGAACATTGTCTTACATCGTAGAAGCCTGTCCAAAAACACATTTTGCTTTGGCCATCCATCTCCCAACACAGACACCTTTATCTACCTTTTACTCAGTTCTCTTGTCCTTTGGAGGACTAATCTAGCCATGCGTGCAAAGGCCAGGGTCCCCCACTTAAACCTTAAGGGGTTCACAGTTTGCACTTAAAATTACCCCTTTCAGTTTAATTACTGAAAATCTCACTGGCTTGACAAGTCCCCTTTTGTGTGTGAGGACCTTGCTGACCAACACGCCCCAGAACTTGATGGATGCCATTTCACATAGAGTGCCTCTAAGCCCACAAATGTCCCACTTGGCCAGCAGGCCAGTGGCTTGATAGATTGACAAGTGACCAGGACAAAAGCTTTGGGTTAACAATCCATTTAAGATCCATTATTATGGAGTGAACATTGTGTCCTCGGGCAGGTAAACACATCTCCATTGATGCGATTGAGAGATAGAAATATTTTCTCTCTCATTCACCTCCATCAAGAACCCTTTCACAAAGGCGAAAAGCAAACAGTATTGAGAGGATAAAAGCAGGGCTGGAATAAGCCTGACATTCTGGTCCATTGGTAAATAATGGTGTAGGCTAGCAGGGCTATTCAATAACCCCTGAAACTACTGCCTGCCTAGATAAAATGTGAAACATGGAAAGATCAACAGGGCTGATGTGGTTTTACTCTCCTTAATGTCACATTGTGTCTGGGACTGTGATGAGGAGCTCAGGGTAAACACTATTGACAAGAATGCTCATAGACAGAGCAGATTAGAAATACAGTACTGCTCAATGCTGCTGAAAACCCACTGCACTCCAGTCTGGATCTCGCAGACGGACTGAGAGGTTAATCAGATGTGCAAGACCCTAAAGAAGTTGAAATGTACTATTTAAAAGACTAACTACACTGTATTTATTTTCTGTTGTTTAAGGTTTTGTAGAATGCTAAAAAAATTGTTGTGTGTGGTGTTTTACAGCACATTATGTAGTAAACACTATGACAATGTCATCATTACATTTTTATATGAGCTCAAAAACTAAATTTCGCATTCACTGTTGGTCCACATACATTCTATATTTTAGTTTAACCCTAAGTACTTACATCTGCCTTAATGCACAGCATTAAGATACACTATATATACAAAAGTATTTGTACACCCCTTCAAAATAGTGGATTCGGCTATTTCAGCCACAAACGCTGCTGACAAGTGTATAAAATTGAGCACACCGCCATGCAATCTCCATAGACAAACATTGGCAGTAGAATGGCCTTACTGAAGAGCTCAGTGACTTTCAACGTTATAGGATGCCACCTTTCCAACAAGTCAGTGTGTCATATTTCTGCCCTGCTAGAGCTTCCCCGGTCAACTGTAGGTGGTGTTATTGTGAAGTGGAAACGTCTAGGAGCAACAACGGCTCAGCTATGAGGTGGTAGGCCACACAAGCTCACAGAATGGGGCTGCCGAGTGCTGAAGTGAGTAAAAATCAAGCTTCACCATCCGCAGTCCCACGGACGAATCTGGGTTTATTTATTTGTCACGTGCGCTGAATACAACAGGTGTAGACCTTAGAGTGAAATGCTTACAGCTAAATGCTTGGTTTGGCAGATACCAGGAGAACGCTACCTGCCCCAATGCATAGTGCTAACAGTAAAGTTTGGTGGAGGAGGAATAATGGTCTGGGGCTGTTTTTCACAGTTCAGCCTAGGCCCCTTAGTTCCAGTGAAGGGAAATCTTAATGCTGCAGCATACAATTACATTCTAGATTACAATTACATCTACATTATGTGCTTCCAATGCTGTGGCAACAGTTTGGGGAAGACCCTTTCCTGTTTCAGCAAGACAATGGCCCCGTGCACAAAGTGAGGTCCATATATGGTTTGTTTAGATAGGTGTGGAAGAACTTGACTGGCCAGCACAGAGCCCTGACCTCAACCCCATCGAACACCTTTGGGATGAATTGAAACACCGACTGTAAGCCAGGCCTAATCGCCAAACATCAGTGCCCGACCTTACTAATGCTCTTGTGGCTGAATGGAAGCAAGTCCCCGCAGCACTGTTCCAACATCTAGTGGAAAATCTTCCCAGGAGAGTGGAGGCTGTTATAGCAGCAAAGGGTGGATCAACTGCATATTAATGCCCATGATTTTGAGATGTTCGACGATGTAGTGTAGCATCGCCACACTGTGCATTCATCGTCAGGGTGTTACTGGGGACGTTTCAAAAATATGAGTTTAACCCTTTACATGGACTCCTCGTAAGGCTTCTGTTTTAAAAAGGGACTCAAACATTCAGCATGTTGTTATTTCTGAACTACTCTGCTTAGACTGAAAACAGAGGGCACTGCCTCACAGCAGGTAGTGGACAGCTCTTCCTGGTATAATGAAGCATAACTTACATTCAGTCTTGGGAGACTCAATGAGCGAGGCCTCAAACGTACCCATTACAGTCGCGCTAATGTCACTGGCATTCAATGTTATATTTTGGTCTCTTTTTGATTAGGCTCCTTCACAAACACCCTAGCACCTCTCTCTCTCTCTCTTCCCCCCTCTCTCTCCATCTCCCTCTATGCCCATTCCATTCCCTTTAATTTCACCCTGGGTATGTTGCCGCTGTCTCCATCCCTGATCGGGTGGTAAAAACAAGCACAGTGGGTAATTCACACTATATTAAAAACTGTTGGTGCAACAAAGAACTCTAATTATCAGCCGTAAATTAAAACCCAGAGCTGAGCTTCGTGGTAATAATCACAATCTGTGTGCTTAGTGTAATCCCCCTCTATGCAGACGTTCCTTTCTGAATGCTATACCATTATCAAAAACATATTTCAGCTATTTCAGGCCTAATGTTCATGGAACTTGTATAGGTAAGTATGACAATGAATTATAGAAAGTTCTTATGTTACATTGGGGATGCTGATTAAAATGTTATGATTCCAATAATACCCTAGGAGCTTGGTAAGATAAGCTTTATGTGCATCTAGGTATCCTCTCATGTTGTATTATATTCAATACTTTCTCTGCAACATCAAAACACCATTACTGGGTGTCATTGTGATTCACGGTAAAATATTTCCAGCCACGTCTTTGTTCCTTCCTCCATCTGTTTTGTCATTTTAAGTATTCATGCACTTTAATATATTCCTTATTTCCACAAGAACCTTTAAAGCGATACTTATTGCACACAATTGTCTGCTTTCAACTTTTCCTATCACCGCTTAATACCACAGCATTAGGATTACTTCCTGTTTAAACTTGTGTTATTGTAAACACACAGAAACAGATTATTTGCACAAGTATCATCTAACTCCTGACACATCATGATAGGGGTTCACAGGGTGGAGAAAATATATAAATATAAGATATACTCCACAACTTATTCCAATGCTTTTTATTATAAACTACTTTCTTATTCCATTTTTGGGCATACAATCCATACGTGGTGGGCTTGGTGTTTCTCTGTATGTTTCAGGGTGGTCAGGTTTTGGGGTGTGTGGTGGTGGGTGGTGTATGTGTGTGGGTGTGTAGGTGTGTGTATGTGTGTGTTTAGTGATGTGTGTGTCTTCGCATTTTTATGCACCGCAGCCCATGTTACTGGCTTTACCTCACATTCAGTCGGACCCTCTTGAATTCAAGCCGATTATGGATAACAACCACATTACAGCGCAATACATCAAAGACCTAGCTTACTGCACAGTGGGGAGCCACTCTGGCAGATTTCACAATTCCAACCATTCGAAGAGCTCTCACTGGAAACATGTTATGCACTAAATGTGTCACATAGAAAAGTGTTTTCTGATCCATTTGACTCCAGACCCTGCCGGTACCGTCTGTTTGTGCTGGTTTCATTAAAAGCCGAGGGATGAGAGGGAGACGGGGAGAGAGAGATAAGGAGAGATTCAGAGATGGACTTGACTATAGTGTTGTAGTCTAGCATGCTAGGGGGCTTAGAGGGGAAATGCATTCATCTGTTTATTAACTACTGATAAGAACATTATAGATGATACCGTAATGAACTAATGTCACTGATTATGAATACAGCCATTATAAATCTGGTATTGTAAACTGGGTGGTTTGAGCCCTGAATGCCAGTTGTGTTGTGCATATGAACAGTCCTTAGCCATGGTATATTGTCCATATACCATACCTCCTCAGGCCTTATTGCTTAAGTATAGTAGCATTTGACTTGGCTTTTAAGTATAGTAGCATTTAACTTGTAAGAATTCAAGCACTAAACACAATGAAGAATATAACTGCCCTTATGTCTGTGTCCATTTTTTATTAAATCATGCATACAAATCTGTCTTCTAGTGTGAGTTGTGAACTGTGTTTACTTCCTGTTTCTGTCAGAATGGTTTTTTCAAGTCTGTGTGGTTTGTTSTCTATTCCGGGTTCAATTGTACTTTAATGTAAGACATTGAATGAGTCAAGGATACATCAGTGAGTCTTTGAAAGGTGAACCTCATGTTTTTTTTGGCCCAGGATATGCTTGCATGAGTCTGTTTTCATAAATGCCGGTCAACATATAACATTCACAAACATGATTCATTGACTACTTTTAGCCATTCCATCATTATATATCTGCACGCATGGTCCAAAAACTACTACAGTAAATCTAATTTTACTATTTTCTTCATCACAAAATCTAGATGGATCCAGTTAATTCTCACTCAGTCAAACTGAAAATGAAAGAAAATCCAACCTGGTCTTAGAGAAGATGTGCTAGAAAATAATGGATATATGTTTTGACATGAGTCATAGGGCTAGGATCACATGAAACTAGAATATCTTTTGGGGTCGCACTAAGGTAATGTCTCATTGCTCAAACCAATAAAGAGATTGAATTTGTTTATTCTTCAAATGCACATTTCACCCACACAAGTGCATCGTTTCCAAGGATAGTCCTGCGTGTATCTAGGGTTCAATCAGGATTCAGACATCTGCCAAACTAATTTGAGTACCAGTGAATAAATCTGGAAACAGTTATCGCTGTGTTCAGCAGCTGTTTTTTACTCACAGGTGTATAATAGCATGATGCTCAATATGTGTTTATGTATTTGCATAGCACTGTCACCTGTTAGTGCATTTGTTTTCCACCTAGTGTCCATGCTCCTCTATAATAAGGATGGCTTTCCTCCCACAGCCTTCCTAATGACTGTTATCACCCCACTATCTCAAAGCCCAGTCGAGGAGTTGTAATAACCTAGCTAGCACTGTGTGCAGGTGACACAGGATGCAAGGAATGTGTGAGCAAAAACCAACATGTCATTGTGCCACCTACCAACCATGGTAAGTACTGAACAGGAAGAAGACATAGGAAGGAAAATTATCTCACACTGTCTCGAATGGCACATTGTAAGGAGAATTGACATACCTGGCACAGGCAGGTGTTGGTGGCACCAACTATTGTAGGGTTAGTGGAACTAGAGTGGCAATAGTGCTGAATTGACCATTGGCAGACCGGATAGCCCAGAACGGATAGCCCATCTTTCTCTCAATCTTTAGATCTCTTCAGATTGAACTCAGCGCTCAACCGCAATGCCGTCGATACACATTGGCAGAGAGAGCAGCTGAGAACCTGCCAAGCTGTTGCCCAAACCCATCGTCAGTCTAGGGAGGTGAGGAGCTGCCAAAAACTCTGCAGCTAATGAGGACAAGATGCTGGGATATTCCTCTTGGCAGTATACAGCAACTGTCTCTGACAAAAGAAAACACACACAGAAATGTTGGCTTACACTCCCAAAGCCCTCTCACCCAGTAACCACCGACCTGCCGTGCCTGAAACTGGGGATATTTCCAGCCAGCTTCTCCATTACTGGGAGCTTCATTACGAGTATTTAGCGTCTATTAAAACACCTATGCTTGGCTGCCTCTCTCTGACCTCGCCTTGCCTCTCTACCACTGCTGCTCATTATAATGGTATAATTGCAGGTAAGCATCCTATAGTATCAACAGGCTTAATTACCAAAAATGAGAAGGGTTCACAGTTCCACCATGCCCCAAATAAACCTGAGCTGCAGAGGGATAAATAACAATTATCGTCATCAGCGCCAGTGTATTTCATTACAGAGGTCAGTCCAACTGTTCAAGTGTCTCGGCGAAATAGAAATGTGTTTTTAATGACTGGATTACCAATCAAAGCTGTTGTTTACAATTCTGCAGTGTGCAGACATACAGCCAATCTGCATGTCAATGTTGGCAGTTTAACCTTGTCCAGATAGATTCTTCAGGTTATCGTCGTATGAGAGTATGATTTATGATTTTTTTATTAGAATCCCAATTAGACAATTTCACATTTACATTTTAGTCGTTTAGAATACGCTCTTACTTAGAGTGAATTCATTTTAAGATGGCTAGGTAGGACAACCACATATCACAGACATAGTAAGTACACTTTTCCTCAAAGTAGTTATCAGAAAGTCAGAGCTGGGTGGGGGGGCGGGGGGTTCAGGAAATGGCCAATGGCGACAGCCAGTCTTCCTGGAGTCCAACACATAACGATAAAGACATTACAAAAATACTATACAATTAAAACATAAATATTACAGAATTATCTATAAACAATAATAGATGACGAAATAGTAATAGCTGTCAATGCAAAACAGTGTAGTTACATTTTACATACTGTTTTTCAGAATGTATATAASGGAAATCAGGACGAATCTAATGGTTCAATACTACCATGTACAGTGTTAGATTCTCACACGTACCCCTCCACCCCACTTTCTTCACATCTAGACATAAAGGGCTCTCCCCCCTCTCCTTTAAAGCCTCTCTTTAAACTGTTCACTAGTCTAAAGCGTTGGGCATGCTTTGGTTCCAGGGGCTTCTTCTCGCTGGATTAAAAAGCCTGTTTTAGAAACTCTTGGATCTGTGTTTACCCTGTGGACAGCCCCTCACAAATATAAACATACATGGCTTACAGAGGTAGCCTACACGTGGAGTGGGATGAAGCAATTTTTTTTCATCTCATGTGAAGGGGTTAAATATGGTACTAATCGGCTGTAAGATATATTTGGTCATCCCTCAGCTGCTAATATGCCCTGACTGGATGTATGTATTGTATGGGAATGCTCTTACTTTCTGACGTCTAACCTGGCTCTGAACCGGCAAATTTCTCTTGCACTTGATCCTTCCATTTTCTACGTTTTAGGTATTTTCAAACCCCTTAAAGCTTCTTAGTAACAGTTGGTCGATCAAAGCCACGCAGCCCACCGAGCCGCTCCTGAATTGGAGCACAAGTTTAGGATTGTCTGAAAGGAGAGTAGGACACAATAAAATGGTATGTTTGCCTCTGACCTGACTCAATAAACCAAATGTGTTATTCTTGAACTGAAGCACGAACACTGTGTAGACTTTAGAATTGTTTTCTTCAATCGTATTATAGGTCTTTAAAAGGATCCTATTTGAATGTTTTGAACCAGATCTAAACCGTTCAACATAATCTATGGTTTAAAGCACAAAGCCAGGCTACACACCATGTGACCTCCAGTTACTGGTATTAGAAGTAGTATTGTCCAGTAGAACCCCTTAGCTCCTATCTAAAGATAAACCCATGTTATCAAAGTCACCTTATGAGCTTTTAGATCCCACATACCTATTGTCATGACACCTAGTGAAACCCGCTATAGTCAGTAAACACATCTACAAGGATGAATGTTTTCATGAAAACAGTTCTAATATTATTTCGACAATTGAATTACACCAATAATATAAAGAAAGTATAAAAACAGTAAATATATATATAATATATATATATAAAGAACAGTAAAAAGGAACTGCTGCTGTCATCATGACCTAGCCAGGCCTAACCATAAAACCAACTGAATGAAAATGTAATTGACCTAGGCTTTGTGTGTGTGTGTGTGTGTGTGTGTGTGTGTGTGTGTTGTGTGTGTTGTGTGTGTGGGGTGTGTGTGTGTGTGTGTGTGTGTGTGTGTGTGTGTGTGTGTGTGTGTGGTGTGTGTGTGTGTGTGTGTGTGTGTGTGTGTGTGTGTGTGTGTGTGTGTGTTGTTATTTGGCGGCCAGGGAGGAAGGCAAGGTATCAAAGATCACACAAAGTGTATGACAGCTGACAATTTCAGGCTTTTGATTAGGATTTGTTGATATGAACAGTCCCCGGGTCTCTCCAAACTGTCTCCAGGGATTCTGGGCTGGCTGGCTGTGTAACAGACGGAACAAACCACCAGTTGACAGAATCATCACGTGGTACAGGGGCTGTCTTCCAACCGCCTTCTCTACCTCCCCTCCCGCTGAAACCCTGGTAATTAGAGAGTCTGGGCAACATGCAGAAACAGCAGCCACAGTGAGCACCATGTCATGGGCAGTGACAATTATGCTGCGGCCATTTTGCTTGTGGATGCAACTCCTTCAGTACAGTAGTGCTTGTTGTAATGACACACACACAGGCTACACATACAGTACACGTACACACACGGGCACGTACACACACACGTACACACACACAGACACGTACACACACACACACACATCGTTACTGGACAATTACACTAGCTATTTTTGTACACTATTTTTAACGCAGAACTAATCCTTACAGATACGGTGCTTATTATTTAGCAGTATGTCACCTCAACTGTCAGGCTGAAACCATAAGATGATGCTGCTCAATATTGTCATCTTTTAAAAAATAGAAATATGTTATATATTTTTTTTTTTGCAATAATCACGCCTCAGATGGACTTCATAGGCTATGATATCGCCTCTGCGAAATAATATTGTCATCTTGACTGTATAACTTTCTCAAGGTGCTCACCTCTACACCTCTTGTTTACGTCAGACACAAATCACATGGCAGCTACTGTCATTACTAACGACACTCTCACACACAGTAGCAAGGTAAGACTGGAGATCCATTTTAGCTTAATCTTCAGCGTTTTTTTTGGCTACATTTTTTGAGGGGTGTTGGATGAATGCTCACTTGCGTTATGTATACATTTCAAATGATGACAGTAATAGTGTCAAAGTATCTTCCTCTTCGATTTTTTGGTTAAATCATCCTTGAAAAATCCAGCATAAATGGGCTATTATCTTCCGCTGTAATATTATATACCGTGGACAAACTGTCCACTTGCATTCAGCAGTAGCCATAAAAATCTTTGTTGATGGAAAAACACCTATTTAAAACACCTATTCTACTACAAAGAACAAGCTAATTGCACCATTTGCTCACCCAGCAGACAGAGGGCCACTGTAAATGTCCCCTCGTTCTATAAAGAAGCACACATTTATCTACTTGAATTGGAAACGTGACCAACTCAAGGGTAAGTTATCATATGTGATCAGATTCAGGAAGGTGGGCATTTGACCCTAGGATGAGCCTAAAAAATACACTTAGTGTAATTTGTTCATTCAAGGTATGGTCTGGTTTTGGTCAAAAGCAGTGGTTCAGGAAATTGATTCCGTTATTGATGGTGTATAAGCAAATATGCCATGCAGTGAACATGTGATGTACTTACCATGAGTAAATGAATACAGATAGATGTTATGGGGTGGCAGGTAGCCTAGTGGTTTGAGRGCTGGGCCAGTAACTTAAAGGTTGCTGGATCAAATTCATGAGCTGACAAGGTAAAAATGTGTTGTTCTGCCCCTGATGTCGATTAAGGCAGCCCCCTGCACCTCTCTGAATCAGAGGGGTTGGGTTAAATGCGGAAGACACATTTCCGTTGAAGGCATTCAGTTGTACAACTGCCTAGGTATCCGCCTTCCCTATCAGAAGCTCTGAAACTGTTGTTTGTATTAGTGTCGCTTTATGTTTTCAAAAGCTTGGTTACAATGAATATATTTAGAAGAGCAAACAAAAATGTGTTTGCAATATACATATAATTCATAAAATGTCCATGAAATTGCTTCAATAGTTACATCACAGCTCCTGAAATACTGAAATTGGACTGCAGACAAAACAAAAAGTCTATTTTAACAATGCATGATTGGAACCAGTAATACCAATGCTGTATATTGTATGACATTGGTCTTTTAAACCAGAAAATCATCCTTATCAGGCCACTGGTAAGAATGGTATTACCTGAATTTACAATAACACCCTCCAATTCTACTAGCACTGAAATTCACAGCTCTTACATTTCAAAGAGTACTATACAACCATAACCAGCAAAAATATGCACCTAAACCTGTAAAACTCGAATGTTTATTGCAAGTGCAAATTGTATTAGGCTTGCCATAACTGAGATAGGCCCTTTCAAAAGCCCAGTCAATAGGGCTTATGCCTCAATATTGCCTTACATGATAAAGCAGTACCACAAGAAATAAGTGGAATGTCATGTAGATGGTAAATCTCAAACAGATTAGCGCTATACTTATAAACTGCTTAATACTTTCAAAATTTCCCCTCAAACTACATAGAATCCTAGTATTTCTCATTGAGGCTTGTGAAAGAGAGAAAATATTATGTTAGCTCCATGGTTTATCCTTGGACAAAGATATAGTAAGGTATTGTACTCTATTTTTATTTGGAATATTATGTTTCTGAAAATATTTTTCACGTTCATAGCCCTTGGAGAATAAAAAAAAAGGACATATTGATAATTATTTGCTCGTGAGTCCCTAAACTTGACATATTGTAAATGTAATTTTGTCAAGAAAATACTCAATGGACTATTAAAATGAAAACATATAATTTTCACTACTTTAGTGTGTTCCCATTCACATTGGATTGGCAACATGGTTAATAAAGCCAGCATGCCTACAGAGGTTGGCCTTAGAAACATATTCATTCCTGTATTGTTGATGCAACTATTATGATCCACCATTGTGAGTTAGGGGTGAAGCAGTGAAGTGATAGTTTAGATTTTGAAATTACATGTCTCATGTGAGAACTGGAACAGTGTTGTAGAGAAAATGGGTAAAGGAGAAGAAAAAGAGATTGGCTTCGACATAGATCTTAAACATAACAAGCTCTTCTCAGTGAAATATGTATACTCAGGACTCCTGAGTATAGAGAAACCCCTCTAATGAGAATATAGTGTAATTGGTGTCACTCTAAGGCAAGATTGAGATTGTTTCTTAGTGTTCCTGTATTTGTGTGCTGTCATTTCAGAAATACGCCCTGTGAACTTTACCAGTCATTTATTATTTCATTTTACTCTCTAAACAAAAGCTGTGCCCTCTTTCTGCTCATCACGCAGGCAATACCAAGAAACAGTGGCTTGTCACGCAATGTAACAAAACCATTAAACGTGCAGCTTTAAAGGGAGACGAGATGCAATTAGCCAAAAAATGACTCTGATCTTGGTGACATTTGGGAGAAATTGTAACACAATATATGCGGCGGCTCTCTGATTGACAGCCTAATCCACGTTTGATGGGCGCCACGTTCACCAAGCGGAGCGGGTCGCCGGCAGATAACGAGTACAGCTGCACAACCCTGATATATCCGCCACGACTCGTCACCGGACAAATTCCTCCGGTTTAAACGATGATGAAAGTATCGACCATTAATGACAGGATCATCTTCCTGCCTGAAATAAACGCTCTAATCCCTTTTGCCAGGTCCATGAATTCCTAATATGAGTTATATAAACTGGGAGTAATAAATCTGTGTTGGCTCAGTTGTGTTTGGAGAATTGTACCAGACCTCTTTGGCCCTGCTTGAAAGGCAAGACAAGACCAGGACATCTTCGTTTAAGCTGTAACATCAAGTGAGTTATTGCTTTGGATAGATTAACTTTTGCTGCAATAAGAATTGCAAATGGGCAAAGAATAGGGGATGGAATTTTCCTGGTATTGTGGACTAAGAGAAGTGTGTTTCAATACAGTCAGAGGCCAATGATTAATATCACATCACATAACCTTTCAGGGGATAGGCCCTGGATTGGTTTATGTGAGTGACGGGGGACATCATACTCATTGCATTATAATGACATTAATCTTGGTCATAGGGAGATGAAAGAGATAGAGAGATCATTTCAATTTTGGCCAGCAGAAATGTCTCGGATGAGCTGGTGTTAGTGAATCAGAAAGGAAATTGGAAATTACAGATTTAACTGTAGTCTCAGAAATTTGGCTGCATAGGATGGTAACATCGTAATATTGATTGTAGTTTCATCATTGTGTTAAAACAGCTGTGTGTGGTAAAAGTCTGAATATGTGAGGCTTTTCATCATATTACATTAATATCCACATAATTATGTCACGCCCTGATCTGTTTCACCTGTCCTTGTGATTGTCTCCACCCCCTCCAGGTGTCGCTGATTTTCCCCAGTGTATTTATCCCTCTGTTTCCTGTCTCTCTGTGCCAGTTCGTCTTGTATGTTTTTCCAAGTCAAACTGCAATTTTCCCGTTCTCCTGCTTTTCGCTATTCTCCTTTTTCTAGTCCTCCCGGTTTTGACCCTTGCCTGTTTCTGGACTCTGTACCTGCCTGCCTGACCATTCTGCCTGCCATGACCTCGAGCCTGTCTGCCACTCTGTACCTCCTGGACTCTGATCTGGTTTTGACCTTTTTGCCTGTCCATGACCATTCTCTTGCCTACTCCTTTTGGATTAATAAACATTTACATTTACATTTAAGTCATTTAGCAGACGCTCTTATCCAGAGCGACTTACAAGTTGGTGCATTCACCTTATGATGTCCAGTGGAACAACCACTTTACAATAGTGCATCTAACTCTAAGGGGGGGGGGGGGGTTAGAAGGATTACTTTATCCTATCCTAGTTATTCCTTAAAGAGGTGGGGTTTCAGGTGTCTCCGGAAGGTGGTGATTGATTCCGCTGACCTGGCGTCGTGGGGAGTTTGTTCCACCATTGGGGTGCCAGAGCAGCGAACAGTTTTGACTGGGCTGGCGGGAGCTGTACTTCTCAGAAGTAAGGGAGGCGAGCAGGCCAGAGGTGGATGAGCAGTGCCCTTGTTTGGGTGTAGGGCCTGATCAGAGCCTGAAGGTACGGAGGTGCCGTTCCCCTCACAGCTCCGTAGGCAAGCACCATGGTCTTGTAGCGGATGCGAGCTTCAAGAATAGGAGAGGGCCTAGAACAGAGCCCTGGGGGACACCAGTGGTGAGAGCACGTGGTGCGGAGACAGATTCTCGCCACGCCACCTGGTAGGAGCGACCTGTCAGGTAGGACGCAATCCAAGCGTGGGCCGCGCGCGGAGATGCCCAACTCGGAGAGGGTGGAGAGGAGGATCTGATGGTTCACAGTATCAAAGGCAGCCGATAGGTCTAGAAGGATGAGAGCAGAGGAGAGAGAGTTAGCTTTAGCAGTGCGGAGCGCCTCCGTGACACAGAGAAGAGCAGTCTCAGTTGAATGACTAGTCTTGAAACCTGACTGATTTGGATCAAGAAGGTCATTCTGAGAGAGATAGCAGGAGAGCTGGCCAAGGACGGCACGTTCAAGAGTTTTGGAGAGAAAAGAAAGAAGGATACTGGTCTGTAGTTGTTGACATCGGAGGATCGAGTGTAGGTTTTTTCAGAAGGGGTGCAACTCTCGCTCTCTTGAAGACGGAAGGGACGTAGCCAGCGGTCAAGGATGAGTTGATGAGCGAGGTGAGGTAAGGGAGAAGGTCTCCGGAAATGGTCTGGAGAGAGAGGAGGGGATAGGGTCAAGCGGGCAGGTTGTTGGCGGCCGGCGGTCACAAGACGCGAGATTTCATCTGGAGAGAGAGGGGAGAAAGAGGTCAAAGCACAGGGTAGGGCAGTGTGAGCAGAACCAGCGGTGTCGTTTGACTTAGCAAACGAGGATCGGATGTCGTCGACCTTCTTTTCAAAATGGTTGACGAAGTCATCCGCAGAGAGGGAGGAGGGGGGAGAGGGGGAGGAGGATTCAGGAGGGAGGGAAGGTGGCAAAGAGCTTCCTAGGGTTAGAGGCAGATGCTTGGAATTTAGAGTGGTAGAAAGTGGCTTTAGCAGAGAGACAGAAGAGGAGAATGTAGAGAGGAGGGAGTGAAAGGATGCCAGTCCGCAGGGAGGCGAGTTTTCCTCCATTTCCGCTCGGCTGCCCGGAGCCTGATCTGTGAGCTCGCAGTGAGTCGTCGAGCCACGGAGCAGGAGGGGAGGACCGAGCGGCCTGGAGGATAGGGGACTAGAGAGTCAAAGGATGCAGAAAGGGAGGAGAGGAGGGTTGAGGAGGCAGAATCAGGAGATAGGTTGGAGAAGGTTTGAGCAGGGGAAGAGATGATAGGATGGAAGAGGAGAGAGTAGCGGGGGAGAGAGAGCGAAGGTTGGGACGGCGCGATAACCATCCGAGTAGGGGCAGTGTGGGAGTGTTGGATGAGAGCGAGAGGGAAAAGGATACAAGGTAGTGGTCGGAGACTTGGAGGGGAGTTGCAATGAGATTAGTGGAAGAACAGCATCTAGTAAAGATGAGGTAAGCGTATTGCCTGCCTTGTGAGTAGGGGGGAAGGTGAGAGGGTGAGGTCAAAAGAGGAGAGGAGTGGAAAGAAGGAGGCAGAGAGGAATGAGTCAAAGGTAGACGTGGGGAGGTTAAAGTCACCCAGAACTGTGAGAGGTGAGCCATCTCAGGAAAGGAGCTTATCAAGGCGTCAAGCTCATTGATGAACTCTCCAAGGGACCTGGGGGCGATAAATGATAAGGATGTTAAGCTTGAAAGGGCTGGTACTGTGACAGCATGGAATTCAAAGGAGGCGATAGACAGATGGGTCAGGGGAGAAAGAGAGAATCGTCGCACTTGGGAGAGATGAGGATCCCAGTGCCACCACCCCGCTGACCAGAAGCTCTCGGGGTGTGCGAGAACACGTGGGCAGACGAGGAGAGAGCAGTAGGAGTAGCAGTGTTATCTGTGGTAATCCATGTTTCCGTCAGTGCCAAGAAGTCGAGGGACTGGAGGGAAGCATAGGCTGAGATGAACTCTGCCTTGTTGGCCGCAGATCGGCAGTTCCAGAGGCTGCCGGAGACCTGGAACTCCACGTGGGTCGTGCGCGCTGGGACCAACAGGCAGCGGCCACGCGGTGTGAAGCGTTTGTATGGTCTGTGCAGAGAGGAGAGAAGAGGGATAGACAGACACATAGTTGACAGGCTACAGAAGAGGCTACGCTAATGCAAAGGAGATTGGAATGACAAGATTGGAATAAACAGTGTAAGACTCCAACCATCTGCCTGCTGTGTCTGCATCTGGGTCTCGCCTTGTGCCTGTATAGTACGAACTGGCCATGACAGACCCAGCAGACTTGGACCAGCTCTACCACGCTGTCTCCCTGCAGGGAGCGCTCTCCTGGGCGCTCTCCTGGGCTACGGCAGTTTGGGAGCAATAATCTGCCATTTGTGTTCATCTGGAGGAATTTATGGCAGAGGTGAGAAAGGTATTTGAGTCTCCGGTATCTGGGAGAAAGGCGGCCAGTAAACTGCTTGACTTACGTCAGAACTCCCGTAGTGTGGCAGACTACGTGGTTGATTTTCGCGCGTTGGCCGCCGAGAGTGCCTGGAATACGGAGTCTCTTTTCGATACTTTTCTGCATGGATTATCTGAGGATGTGAAGGATGAACTAGCTGCTCGGGAATTGCCGGTGGACCTCGATTCCCTTATTGCCCTAACCATCAAAATCAATGGACGCCTAAGGGAACGTAGGAGTGAGAGGAGGTCTGGTCTCGGGCACACTCGTGCACCTGCTATGGCTCGTTCACCTTCGAGGGAATCCGGAAGTTTCCGAAGGCAGTTTTTCCGAGAGAATTCGAAGCCAGTCGAACCCTCTCGTGAATCTATGAGGGGTGAGTTGGATACTCCTGAGCCTATGCAGTTGGGAAGAGCTAGGTTATCAGTTGGGGAACGCTCACAGAGGATGAACAGTAACTGTTGTCTCTACTGTGGATGGGCAGGACATTTTATAGCTACCTGCCCTATTAGGAAACCTTTGTCTCTAGTGGGTACCAGCAGTATGGTGAGTCAGACTGGGAGTTCCTTAATTCCCATCACCTGCACACCCTTTTTTGTTCTTGTGCTGTGGGGAGACCAATCTAAGTCTCTCCGAGTGCTCATTGACTCTGGGGCTGATGGATGCCACGATAGCGGATGCCACGATAGCTTCGGAGCTTGGTATTCCCACTCAGCCTCTCTCTGTGCCCATGGATACTAGGGCACTGGACGTCCGCTCTATAGGGGAAGTCACACACGGTTAAGATGGTGTTGGAAGAATGGAGTAACTGAATGGAAGGAGCAGAACAGCCATTCTTGGTCTGCACCGACCATAAAAATTTGTAATTTCTCCTTACAGCCAAGCGCCCCAACTCCAGGCAGGCCCGGTGGGCCCTCCTGTTCACCAGATTTACATCCAGGCAGGCCAGGTGMGCCCTCCTGTTCACCAGATTTAACTCCAGGCAGGCCCGGTGGGCCCTCCTGTTCACCAGATTTAACTCCAGGCAGGCCCGATGGGCCCTCCTGTTCACCAGATTCAACTCCAGGCAGGCCCGGTGGGCCCTCCTGTTCACCAGATTTAACTTCACCATCTCCTACCGCCCAGGGTCAAAGAATGTGAAGCCTGATGCTCTCTCCCGCCTATACAGTTCCTCTGCCACACCCTCGACCTCTGAAAACATTCTCGTTACCTCATGCCTTGCTGCCACTGTGGATTGGGGTACTGAGAACCTGGTTCACGAGGCGCAACGCTCCCAGCCTGGACCTGAAGGGGGCCCGGCTAACCGGCTGTTTGTCCCTAACCCAGTCCAGTCCTGGGTCCTGGAATGGGCTCATTCCTCCAGGCTGACCTGCCATCCAGGGTCCCGTCGTACACTAGCCWCCCTCCGACAATGTTTCTGGTGGCCCACAATGGTTCCTGACGTCTCTGCCTTAGTCGCCACATGCACAGTGTGTTCTCCTTTATTTAACCAGGTAAGCTAGTTGAGAACAAGATCTCATTTACAACTGCGACCAGGCCAAGATAATGCAAAGCAGTGCGACACAAACAACAACACAGAGTTATACATGGAATAAACAAGCGTACAGTCAATAACACAATAGAAAAAAAAGTACGTCTCTATACAGTGTGTGCAAATGGAGTGAGGAGGTAAGGCAATAAATAGGCCATAGTAGCGGAGTATTTACAATTTAGCAAATTAACACTGGAGTGATAGATGAGCAGATGGTGATGTGCAAGTAGAAATGCTGGTGTGCAAAAGAGCAGAAAAGTAAATAAAAACAATGTGGAGATGAGGTAGGTAGATTGGGTGGGCTATTTACAAATGGGCTATGTACAGCTGCAGCGATCGGTTAGCTGCTCAGATAGCTGATGTTTAAAGTTAGTGAGGGAAATATAAGTCTCCAGCTTCAGCGATTTTTGCAATTCGTTCCAGTCATTGGCAGCAGAGAACTGGAAGGAAAGGCGGCCAAAGGAGGAATTGGCTTTGGGGATGACCAGTGAGCAATACCTGCTGGAGCGCGGGCTACGGGTGGGTGCTGCTGTGGTGACCAGTGAGCTGAGATAAGGCGGAGCTTTACCTAGCATAGACTTGTAGATGACCTGGAGCCAGTGGGTCTGGCGACAAATATATAGCGAGGGCCAGCCGACTAGAGCATACAGGTCGCAGTGGTGGGTGGTATAAGGGGCTTTGGTGACAAAACGCATGGCACTGTGATAGACTGCATCCAGTTTGCATCCAGTTTGCTGAGTAGAGTTTTGTAAGCTATTTTGTAAATGACATAGCCGAAGTCGAGGATCGGTAGGATAGCCAGTTTTACGAGGGTGTATGTTTGGCGGCGTGAGTGAAGGAGGCTTTGTTGCAAAATAGGAAGCCAATTCTAGATTTAATTTTGGATTGGAGATGTATTATATGAATCTGGAAGGTGAGTTTACAGTCTAGCCAGACACCTAGGTATTTGTAGTTGTCAGAACCGTCCAGAGTAGTGATGCTAGTCGAGGGGGGCGGGTGCGGGCAGCGAACGGTTGAAAAGCATGCATTTGGTTTTACTAGCGTCTAAGAGCAGTTGGAGGCCACAGAAGGAGTGTTGTATGGCATTGAAGCTCGTTTGGAGGTGAGTTAACTACTCCGGGGTAGGCGGCAGTATTCGGAAGTTTGGATGACTGAGGTGCCCAAAGTAAACTGCCTGTTACTCAGGCCCAGAAGCTAGGATATGCACGAGCCTGTCTGCCACTCTGATCTGGTTTTGACCTTTTGCCTGTCCACAACCACTCTCTTGCCTACTCTTTTTGGATTAATAAACATTGTAAGACTCCAACCATCTGCCTCCTGTGTCTGCATCTGGGTCTCGCCTGATAAATTAGAAAATATTGCCTACAGTCCACCTTGTCCAAGTGTCCATACCCCATGTGTAGCGCGGTTCGTTCTGCGTTGTGTAATTTAATGAGGAAACTGCCACAACTGGAGGTCTGCTTGTTAGATTTATATTTGCCCTGCACACGAAGAGACAACGCACAATATGTTAGCCCTTGGCGCAGTCACAGCTCTCAGGCACCTGCGCGAGCACATGGAAACTCACTCAAACACTGTCCCAAGTACCCACAAGTTACATTAGGTACCCTAGCTTGTGAGCTCGGTAAAACTTGTTAACATAAATATTTATATTGTACATATTTTAACAAAACGTATGGTTGCATAACAGCACATTGTGTAACATTACCACGGTTTTATATTGAAAATAGCAGAGCCAAGGACAACATAGTGGGGCAAAAAAGTATTTAGTCAGCCAACAATTGTGCAAGTTCTCCCACTTAAAAAGATGAGAGAGGCCTGTAATGTTCATCATAGGTACACTTCAACTATGACAGACAAAATGAGGGAAAAAAATCCAGAAAATCACATTGTAGGATTTTTTATGAATTTATTTGCAAATTATGGTGGAAAATAAGTATTTGGTCACCTACAAACAAGCAAGATTTCTGGCTCTCACAGACCTGTAACTTKTTCTTTAAGAGGCTCCTCTGTCCTCCACTCGTTACCTGTATTAATGGCACCTGTTTGAACTTGTTATCAGTATAAAAGACACCTGTCCACAACCTCAAACAGTCACACTCCAAACTCCACTATGGCCAAGACCAAAGAGCTGTCAAAGGACACCAGAAACAAAATTGTAGACCTGCACCAGGCTTGGCTGTTGCAAAGGCCCTGAGGTGAACAATTGTACTCGTGCAGACCTAAAGGAGAGGAAAAGGCAGTGTATTTCTTATCCTCTTCATGCAGTGGCACATTGTAGTACCCAGACATCAAATCCATTGTGCTGAAGAAGGCATTACCTCCCAGCGCKGCCAGTACATCAGCCTGATGAGGCAGGGGATGAGCATCCTTTACTGTGCGGTCATTTAACCAGTACATAGGCGCAAGTCCCCATTCTTTTTCCATACCAGCACCAATGGTGAGGCATACTCGCTGCTGGATTTTATGACGATTTCCTTTTCCTCCAGATCATCCAGTGTTTACCTGAGTTTTTGGTAATGAGCTGGAGAAAGCCATGATAAGGTCATCGGAATGGGCGGTCATCAGTCAGCCGTATGCGATGGCAGAACTTTTTTGCCTCGCCACAATCTAGACTATGTCTAGAGAACACTGTGTCATACCTCTCAATTAAACTGACAAGTTTATCTTTGCAGAACTGTGAAACTGGACACTCCTCAACAGACAGGCCTTGAAGTCCAACATTGCTCAGTGTACTGTTGCCATTAACTACACTGCCACCAACTGAACTCTTAGCTGTCAGACTGCCATGTGAGCTGTCACATTGTACTTTTTCCACATTCTGGTAAGCTGCTTGCTGTTTGACATCATCAAAATCCTCCAATGCAATGCAAGGGTACACATCCGCCACTTTAGCATTTCGTCTCAGGGTAACTGGTGAAGTTGTTGGATTCACAATCTTCACAGGGAGCCATCCATCCCCCCACAGAGGCATAACTACTCTCCCTACTAATATGTGTCGATTTACACAACGAGACATCCTGTCTCGACAACAACGGAACTGCCCACAGAGAGTTTTGTCTTTGGGGGTAGGCGGCCCCACACCAGATGCTCACTCATGGGTTGGAGCATTACTGCTCTCTTCAACTTAGCTGTGCCCACTTGATCTGGGATGGAGTCTCCTCTCCATCTTT
Organism: Salvelinus sp. IW2-2015; assembly: GCF_002910315.2. NCBI lineage: Eukaryota > Metazoa > Chordata > Actinopteri > Salmoniformes > Salmonidae > Salvelinus > Salvelinus sp. IW2-2015. The sequence continues at coordinate 16,665,984 of NC_036843.1, forward strand.
CCAGATTTGATAGGAGACGCAGGAAGTGGCTGTCATCACACTGGCTAGAAGAACCTGGTGTACCCACCACCCGCCAGTAGCTGTCATTTGATTTGAACTGTCTATTCAGAGACTTCAACACGTTAGTGCCCACAATGAGTTCATCAACCTGCCCATCTAGAATAAGCACTGGGACTAAATAAAGCTGAATTTTTAAGTCACACATGCCCACTGGGCTAGTTTGCGTCCCACCACAACAAACCAGGATGATGTCTAAAGGAGCTAGAAAGTTCCCCTTTACCACTACTGCCTCCCTCAACCAAGGTACAATATCTGTGTGTAGTAGCAATGGACCCACTATCTAACATCACCTTCAGCTCAAATTTATCCTGTACTAGCACGGTGGTGTAAAACAAACTGTCATTCTGAGTAATTCTCATTGTGTTCTGAAAAATTACTGTGTTGTTCTTGGGTACTGACTCACCAAAATAAGAATAAACAGATTGGATATCATCGTAAGTGGAGGAAGAATTAGACTGCCTCACATTGCCCTCCTCAGAATGGAGGCTTCCTAGTTTTCCTGAGACCTGCCGGGCTGTCCACATCCAGGGCTCTGTCGCTGCCCAGTCTCACTACAGTCAAAGCTCATGTGACCAGGAGAGAAGCACTTAAAACACAGCTGGTGCATCTGACAGTGAGCTTTGGTCCAGTGATTAGTGCTTCCACAGACGGCACACTCAAGCTGACGTTTGGGGAACTGTTTATGGGGCCCCCTGTTCACAGATGGAGTATTGCTGACAAGTGCCTTCTCTAACATACACAAAACATTCTCTAATGTCCCACCCTCAGATACAGATGGGGCCTGTTCTGGTTCACGGCCACATCGAGAAAAAGATGACACATTAGGTCTGCTCACAGGATCCACTTCCTCCTGGGGGAGTCAAAGACGGCAGCCACCTGCTGTGAAAGTTGTGTTCTACATGCTTCACACTCTCTTAAAAGTTCGTCCAAACAATCCTGTACCTCACTGMCTGTCCAGTCACGTAGGGGTTTGCTTTTGAACACTTGGGCCAACTCTTTATCAGGACAGCTGCGGCACCGATTGGGCAAAGTCCTACCCTCGCTTACAAGGTACTGCTCAGCTGCCTATGCAGCTTTGTTAAGCCTAATCCAGAAATCTAGTGGACCCTCATTAGCATATGGTTTGATTGAATAGAAATCATCTAATGGCATACCTGAGCAGACAGTATCCCCAAAGTGTTGCTTGAGAACACTGAACACTGCCTCAACATCTGTGACTTTGGTCACATCCCGTGCCCTCCCCATGAGCCTCGGAAACTAAAACAGGAAGCTCCCACGCTCAGGTCTGTCCAACGCTGGTCCGACCTATCGGATTCCACGCTTCAAGATTGCTTCGATCACGTGGACTGGGATATGTTCCGCATTGCGGCAAACAACAACATTGACGAATACGCTGATTCGGTGTGCGAGTTTATTAACAAGTGCATCAGTGATGTTGTACCCACAGCGTCTATTAAAACATTCCCCAACCAGAAACCGTGGATTGATGGCAGCATTCGCGCAAAACTGAACGCGCGAACCACTGCTCTTAATCAGGGCAAGGTGACCGGAAACATGACCGAATATAAACAGTGTAGCTATTCCCTCCGCAAGGCAATCAAACAAGCTAAGCATCAGTACAGAGACAAAGTGGAGTCGCAATTCAACGGCTCAGACACGAGAGGTATGTGGCAGGGTCTACAGTCAATCACGGACTACAAAAGAAAAACCAACCCCGTCGCGGATCATGATGCCTTGCTCCTAGACAGACGAAACAACTTTTTTGCTCGCTTTGAGGACAATACAGTTCCACTGACACGGCCCGCTACCAAAACCTGCGGGCTCTCCTTCACTGTAGCCAACGTGAGTAAAACATTTAAATGTGTTAACCATCGCAAGGCTGCAGGCCCAGACGGCATGCCCAGACGGCATCCCCAGCCTCGTCCTCAGAGCATGCGCAGACCAGCTGGCTGGTGTGTTTACAGACAAATTCAATCAATCCTTATCCCTGTCTGCTGTCCCCACATGCTTCAAGAGGGCCACCATTGTTCCTGTTCCCAAGAAAGCTAAGGTAACTGAGCTAAATGACTACCGCCCTGTAGCACTCACTTCCGTCATCATGAAGTGCTTTGAGAGACTAGTCAAGGACCATATCACCTCCACCCTATCTGACACGCTAGACCCACTCCAATTTGCTTACCACCCCAATAGGTCCACAGACGACGCAATCGCCATCACACTGCACCCTGCCCTAACCCATCTGGACAAGAGGAATACCTATGTAAGAAAGCTGTTCATCGACTACAGCTCAGCATTTAACACCATAGTACCCTCCAAACTCGTCCTTAAGCTCGAGACCCTGGGTCTCGACCCCGCCCTGTGCAACTTGGTCCTGGATTTCCTGACGGGCCGCCCCCAGGTGGTGAGGGTAGGTAACAACATCTCCACCCCGCTGATCCTCAACACTGGGTCCCCACAAGGGTGCGTTCTCAGCCCTCTCCTGTACTCCCTGTTCACCCACGACTGTGTGGCCATGCACGCCTCCAACTCAATCATCAAGTTTGCAGACGACACTACAGTGGTAGGCTTGATTACCAACAACGACGAGACGGCCTACAGGCAGGAGGTGAGGGCCCTCGGAGTGTGGTGTCAGGAAAATAACCTCACACTCAACGTCAACAAAACAAGGAGATGATGGTGAACTTCAGGAAACAGCAGAGGGAGCAGCCACCTATCTACATTGACGGGACAGTAGTGGAGAGGGTGGAGAGTTTTAAGTTCCTCGGCGTACACATCACGGACAAACTGAAATGGTCCACCCACACAGACAGCGTTGTGAAGAAGGCGCAGTAGCGCCTCTTCAACCTCAGGAGGCTGAAGAAATTCGGCTTGTCACCAAAAACACTCACAAACTTTTACAGATGCACAATCGAGAGCATCCTGTCGGGCTGTATCACTGCCTGGTACGGCAGCTGCTCCGCCCATAACCGGAAGGCTCTCCAGAGGGTAGTGAGGTCTGCACAACGCATCACCGGGTGCAAACTACCTGCCCTCCAGGACACCTACACCACCCGATGTCACAGGAAGGCCAAAAAGATCAACAAGGACAACAACCACCCAAGCCACTACCTGTTCACCCCGTTATCATCCAGAAGGCGAGGTCTGTACAGGTGCATCAAAGCGGGGACCGAGAGACTGAAAAACAGCTTCTATCTCAAGGTCATCAGACTGTTAAACAGCCATCACTAACATTGAGTGTCTGCTGCCAACATACTGACTCAACTCCAGCCACTTTAATAATGGAAAAATGTATGTAATCAATTTATCACTAGCCACTTTATATTATATAGTGTTTACTTACCCTACATTACTCATCTCATATGTATATACTGTACGCTATACCATCTACTGCATCTTGCCATCTTGATGTAATTAAATGTATCACTAGCCACATTAAACAATGCCACGTTATGTAATGTTCTCATACCCTACATTACTCATCTCATATGTATATACTGTACGCTATACCATCTACTGCATCTTGATGTAATGTATCACTAGCCACTTTAAACAATGCCACTTCATATAATGTTTTCATACCCTACATTACTCATCTCATATGTATATACTGTACTCTATACCATCTACTGCATCTTGCCTATGCCGTTCGGCCATCACTCATTTATATATATTTATCTACAAATTCGTATTCATTCCTTTACACTTGTGTGTACAAGGTAGTTGTTGTGAAATTGTTAGGTTATATTACTTGTTATATATTACTGCATGGTCGGAACGAGAAGCACAAGCATTTCGCTACACTTGCATTAACACCTGCTAACCATGTGTATGTGACAAATACATTTGATTTGACATCACCTCCCCAACATTCTCAGACCCAGTGTAACCCCTCTTCTCTAGGTAGACTCCCATTAGCTCCTCCCACTCCAGGACAGAGTACTTATCTGAGCCATCAACCCTACAGAAAGGTGGAACACTAACATCTGACTTCACAAACAGATTCAGCTTGGTTGCATCAATAAAAGTTAACCCACATTGATCAGACAGGGGAAACTGCTGGGGTTAGTGAGGGGGATGGGCAGGAGAAAGACTTGGAAGCCCCAGGCTGCAGTGAACTTGCTCTGATAGATTCTCCTATCTCTGACCAAATCTGCTTAATAAGGTCACTGAGCTGACTCGGAGGTGTCCCATTATTACTGAGGACTGGGCATGATGGTACATCAAAAGACAGAGGTGGGATTCCCTGGTCAGGTGGAATAAACAGCCTACCCCTCCCAGTGCTTGTAAACTCAGGACTAGCAAACACTCTACTCCCAGGAGCAAACTGTACAATTGGTGTAAATGCAAGGACACCCCTCCCTCTACCCACAATCCCAGGCATAACTCATTTTATGGACTTGAGAGTCTGCAATGGCTCAATAGAGCACTAAAATACAATGTCATTCACTGCATTTAAATACAAAAAAATTGCAGTTAACAAATTCCTCCAAAACACAAATAAACACAAATACCCTTATCTAGTGAATATGCTACATTCACCTTRACTATTTACAGTATTTACACGATTTACACTTAAACAATCAACAAGTGCACATGCGCAGATCGCGCATCTCATCCACATGCACAGCTCCGGTGGTCGGCTTGAGTTGACCAGTCGGCAGGTCGTGGCACCAGTTTGTAGCGTGGTTCGTTCTGCTTTGTGTAATTTAACGAGGACACTGCCACAACTGGAGGTCTGCTTGTTGGCTTTTRATTTGCCCTGCACACGAAGAGACAACGCACAATATGTTAGCCCTTTGGTGCAGTCACAGCTCTCAGGCACCTCGTTAGCTGAAGGTCAGGCAAGAGAGAACCCCAAAATAAATAACAGGTGCTGCGTGCACACAATACAATACAAATAAAATGATATACAACATAATTCGGACAAAATAAAAGACACACCTGCACACGAAGAGACAACACACAATATGTTAACCCTTGGCGCAGTCACAGCTCTCAGGCACCTGCGTGAGCACATGGACACTCACTCAAACACTGTCCCAAGTACCCACAAGTTACAATAGGTACCCTAGCTAGCGAGCTCGGTAAAACTTGGTAACATAAATATTTATTGTACATATTGTAACAAAACAGATTGTTGCATAACAGCACATTGTGTAACATTACCACAGTTTTATATTGATAAATAGCAGAGCCAAGGACAACATACCTCGCTAGCTGAAGGTCAGGCAAGAGAGACCAATAGGAGGGTTCGGTAACACAGATACCCCACGATGGATCAAACCAAAATATACAAAACTTTTACAATCAAGTGCATTTACAATATAGATATGAAAAAGTGTTTGCACACAAAAAATAGCATTAGCTATTCAGCTGTAATTAAATTAAAAACACACTGAATTATTATTATTATCAAATAATGAACATTCCCTCTTGACCTGGCCTATTTGAACTGGTCCTTGTGTGCAACTTGGTGCATAATCCAGGGGAACAACATCACACTGGTACACATGCATCTCTCCCTAAACGTAATACTGTGCAATGCTTTCCCAGGAAAAATTGCATACAGTCAGTTTCACGTGGCTAATCTCCTCAGGCCTTCAACTTCTCCTTATATATAATCCACATACTCTTCTTCGCATGTCAATTTACATGGCTGTAATAATTTGCATTGAGGTATTGAGTTCCTGAGGTTTTGTTTCAGTTAAATATAGAGAGGTGCACACATGATAATAGTAAACTCTCCAATGCCACTAGAGGTAGTGGAACACCAGCAATCGGCCTGTTGTTGGCTCATTATTATGTCACCATTCAGTCTTTTTACAGTCCCTCCCATTTGGTATGCATCGAAATGCATTAATTTAGCCATGGATTCAGCTTGAAAAGGACATAGCGTTATTTCAATAATTACTTTTATCATACAAGGTTCACTGCAACATGCTGTATGCAACATCCACATATGTACACACAGAGGAAGTCTAAAGAAAAAATACTATAGTCTGGTCATGAGAAATGTATGGAAACATCACAGGGAGAGGGAAGACTTTTGACGGTCCCTGGCTCTTTTTGTATTAGAACAAAAATGTCTACCTACAGGATGCCCGCCATACAAAAGGAGGGACGCATCTCGTAATTCACCTCCCCACACGAGATGATTGTAGCTCTTTTTGAGGGAGGAGGGGGCTGCTGGAAAGTGATGATTTAGGGTGGTGGAAAGCAGAAAGTGATGATTAGGGATAGCTGGAAAGCAGGATAAGTGATGATAGGGAATAGTGGAAGCAGAAAGGTGATGATTTAGGGTGGTGGAAAGCAGAAAGTGATGATTAGGGTGGTGGAAGAGCAGAAAGTGATGATTAGGTAAGTGGAAAGCAGAAAGTGATGATTTAGGGTGGGGGAAAGCAGAAAGTGATGATTAGGATAGTGGAAAGGCAGAAAGTGATGATTAGGATAGTGGAAAGCAGAAAGTGATGATTTAGGGTGGGTGGAAAGCAGAAAGGTGATGATTTAGGGTGGTGGAAAGCAGAAAGTGATGATTGGATAGTGGAAAGCAGAAAGTGATGTAGGTTAGGGTGGGAGCAGAAAGTGATGATTAGGAGTAGTGGAAGCAAAGTAATGATTTTAGGGTGGTGGAAAGCAGAACGTGATGATTAGGTAGTGGAAAGCAGAAAGTGATGATTTAGGGTGGTGGAAGGACAAGAAGTGATGATTTAGGGTGGTGGAAAGCAGAAGTGATGATTAGGAATAGTGGAAAGCAGAAAGTGATGATTTAGGGTGGTGGAAAGCAGAAAGTGATGATTTAGGGTAAAAAGTTGGGGGAGCAGTGTGATGAGAAGTGGAGAAGCAGAAAGTGATGGATTAGGATAGTGGAAAGCAGAAGTGATGATTTAGGCGTGGAGTGGGAAAGCAGAACAGTGATGATTAGGATAGTGGAAAGCAGAAAGTGATGATTAGGATGTGGAAAGCAGGAAAGTGATGAATTTAGGGTGGTGGAAAGAGGAAAGTGATGATTTAGGGTAGTGGAAAGCAGAAAGTGATGATTAGGATAGTGGAAAGCAGAAAGTGATGATTTAGGGTAGGTTGGAGAAGCAGAAAGTGATGATTAGGTAGTGGAAAGCGAAAGTGATTTAGGGTGTGGAAAGCAGAAAGTGATGATTAGGGTAGTGGAAAGCAGAAAGTGTGATGTTAGGATGGTGGAAAGCAGAAAGTGATGATTGTTGAAGGGATGGGTGGAAAGCAGAAAGTGATGATATTGAGGGTGGGTGAAAGCAGAAAGTGATGATTAGGGTAGTGGAAAGCGAAAGTAGATTTAGGGTGGGTGGAAAGCAGAAAGTGATGTATTAGAATAGTGGAGAAGCAGAAAAGGTTGATGATATTAGGGTGGTGGAAAGCAGAAAGTGATGATTTAGGGTGGTGGAAGCAGAAAGTGATGATTAGGATAGTGGAAAGCAGAAAGTGATGATTTAGGGTGGTGGAAGCAGAAAGTGATGATTAGGATAGTGGGAAAGCAGAAAGTGGATGAATTAGGAAGTGGAGAAGCAGAAAGTGATGATTTAGGGTGGTGGAAAGCAGAAGTGATGATTAGGAGTGGAAAGCAGAAAGTGATGATTAGGGATGTGGAAGAGCAAGAAAGTGATGATTGGGTGGTGGAAAGCAGAAGTGATGATTTAGGGTGGTGGAAAGCAGAAAGTGATGATTAGGATAGTGGAAAGCAGAAAGTGTGATTTAGGGTGGTGAAAAGCAGAAAGTGATGATGTAGGTAGTGGAAAGCAGAAGTGATTTAGGGTGGTGGAAAGCAGAAAGTGATGATTTGGAGGAATAGTGGGAAAGCAGAAAGTGATTGATTAGGGTAGGTGGAAAGCAGAAAGTGATGATTAGGATGGTGTGAAAGCGGAAAGTGATGATTAGGTAAGTTGGGAATAGACAGAAAGTGATGATTTAGGGTGGTGGAAGCAGAAAGTGATGATTGGGGATAGTGGAAAGCAGAAAGTGATGATTAGGAGTAGTGGAAAAGCAGAAAGTAATGATTAGGGTGGTGAAAGCAGAAAGTGATGATTAGGATAGTGGAAAGCAGAAAGTGATGATTAGGGTGGGTGAGAAAGAGCAGAAAGTGATGATTAGGATAGTGGAAAGCAGAAAGTGGATGGATTGGGATAGTGGAAGCAGAAAGTGATGATTTTAGGGTGGTGGAAAGCAGAAAGTGATGATTTAGGGTGGAGTGGAAAGCAGAAGTGATGATTAGGGTAGTGGAAAGCAGAAAGTGATGATTTAGGGTGGTGGAAAGCAGAAGTGATGATTAGGGTAGTGGAAAGCAGAAAGTGATGATTAGGGTAGTGGAAAGCCGAAAGTGATGATTAGGATAGTGGAAAGCAGAAATGATGATTAGGTTAGTGGAAAGCAGAAAGTGATGATTAGGATAGTGGAAAGCAGAAAGTGATGATTAGGGTATGGAAGCAGAAAAGTGTGATTTAGGGTGGTGGAAAGCAGAAAGTGATGATTAGGTAGTGGAAAGCAGAAAGTGATGATTAGGGGTAGTGGAAAGCAGAAAGTGATGATTAGGGATAGTGGAAGCGAAAAGTGATGATTAGGGTAGTGGGAAAGCAGAAAGTGGAGTGATTGAGGATATTGGAAAGTAGAGAAATGATGATTAGGATAGTGGAAAGCAGAAAGTGATGATTAGGGTAGTGGAAAGCAGAAAGTGATGATTAGGATAGGTGGGAAAGCAGAAAGTGATGATTAGGATAGTGGAAAGCAGAAAGTGATGATTAGGATAGTGGGAAAGCAGAAAGTGATGATTAGGGTGGTGGAAAGCAGAAAGTGATGATTGGATAGTGGAAGCAGAAAGTGATGATTAGGGTAGTGGAAGAGAAAGTGATGATTAGGTAGTGGAAAGCAGAAGTATGATTAGGATATGGGGAAAGCAGAAATGATGATTAGGAGTAGGGAAACAGAAAGTGATGATTAGGATAATGGAAAGCAGAAAGTGATGATTAGGATAGTGGAAAGCAGAAAGTGATGATTAGGATAGTGGAAAGCAGAAAATGATGATTAGGGTAGTGGAAAGCAGAAAGTGATGATTAGGGTAGTGGAAAGCAGAAAGTGGATGATTAGGATAGTGGAAAGCAGAAAGTGATGATTAGGATAGTGGAAAGCAGAAAGTGATGATTAGGATAGTGGAAAGCAGAAAGTATGATTAGGATAGTGGAAAGCAGAAAGTGATGATTAGGATAGTGGAAAGCAGAAAGTGATGATTAGGATAGTGGAAAGCAGAAAGTGATGATTAGGGTAGTGAGAAAGCAGAAAGTATGATTAGGATATGGAAAACAGAAATGATGATTAGGGTAGTGAAGCCAGAAAGTGTGATTAGGAATATGGAAAGGAAAGTGATGATTAGGATAGTGGAAAGCAGAAAGTGATGATTAGGATAGTGGAAGCAGAAATGATGATTAGGTAGTGGAAAGCAGAAAGTGATGATTAGGGTAGTGGAAGCGAAGTGATGATTAGGATACGTGGAAGCATGAAAGTGTGAGTGATAGTTAGGGATAGTGGAAAGCAGAAAGTGATGATTAGGATAGTGGAAAGCAGAAAGTTTCGTGATTAGTGATAGATGGGAAAGCGACAAGTGATGATTAGGATAGTGGAAAGCAGAAAGTGATGATTTAGGGTGGTGAAAAGGCAGAAAGTGATGATTAGGATAGTGGAAGAGCAGCAAAGTGATGATTAGGGATAGTGGAAAAGAAGCAGGAATGATGTATTAGGTGTGGAAAGCAGAAAGTGATGATTAGGATAGTGGAAAGCAGAAAGTAATGATTAGGGATAGTGAGAAGCAGAAAGTGATGAATTGGGAGTGGAAAGCAGAAAGTGATGATTAGGATAGTGGAAAGCAGAAAATTGATGATTAGGTGTAGTGGAAAGCAGAAAGTGATGATTAGGATATGAAAGCAGAAAGTGATGATTAGGTAGTGGAAAGCAGAAAGTGATGATTAGGATAGTGGAAAGCAGAAATGATGATTGGTAGTGGAAAGCAGAAAGTGATGATTAGGTCAGTGGAAAGCAGAAAGTGATGATTAGGATAGTGGAAAGCATAAAGTGATGATTAGGATAGTGGAAAGCGAAAGTGAGATTAGGATAGTGGAAAGCAGAAAGTGATGATAGGGTAGTGGAAGCAGAAATGATGATTAGGATGTGGAAAGCAGAAAGTGATGATTAGGATAGTGGAAAGGAGAAAGTGATGATTAGGATAGTGGAAAGGCAGAAAGTGATGATTAGTGATGTGGAAAGCAGAAAGTGATGATTAGGATAGTGGAAAGCAGAAAGTGATGATTAGGATAGTGGAGAGAAAGTGATGATTAGGTAGTGGAAAGCAGAAAGTGATAGATTAGGATAGTGGAAAGAGAAGTGATGATTAGGTAGTGGAAAGCAGAAAGTGATGATTAGGATAGTGGAAAGCAGAAAGTGATGATTAGGTAGTGGAAGCGAAAGTGATGATTAGGATAGTGGAAAGCAGAAAGTGATGATTAGGGTAGTGGAAAGCAGAAAGTGATGATTAGGATAGTGGAAAGCAGAAAGGTGATGATTAGGATAGTGGAAAGCAGAAAGTGATGATTAGGGTAGTGGACGAGAAGTGATGATTAGGATAGTGGAAAGCAGAAAAGTGATGATTAGGGTAGTGGAAAGCAGAAGTGATGATTAGGATAGTGGAAGCAAAAAGTGATGATTAGGTAGTGGAAGCAGAAAGTGATGATTAGGATAGTGGAAAGCAGAAAGTGAGATGATTAGGATAGTGGAAAGCAGAAAGTGTATGATTAGGATAGTGGAAAGCAGAAAGTGATGATTAGGATGTGAACAGGTATGAGTTAGGTAGTGAAAGCAGAAAGTGATGATTAGGGTGGTGGAAAGCAGAAAGTGATGATTAGGGTAGTGGAAAGCAGAAAGTGATGATTAGGATGTGGAAAGCAGAAAGTGATGATTTAGGGTGGTGGAAAGCAGAAAGTGATGATTAGGATAGTGGAACAGAGAAGTGATGATTAGGATAGTGGAAAGCAGAAAGTGATGATTAGGATAGTGGAAGCAGAAGTGATGATTAGGGTAGTGGAGCAGAAAGTCAATGCTTTATGAATATTTCATGTAAATGTAAGGACCACTTACTGACACAAGGTCTGATTGAGGGCAGAGTGGCTCTAAATGCCTGGAGTGAAGGGCCTCAGCCTGCCTCCTCTCTCTTCAGAACCTACTTCAAGCACCACAGTTAACAGCAGAATAAAGATGTATTTAGCTGGAGAGCTCTTCATTAAAGGCTGGCTTTAAACAAAGTAGTGGCATAGGATTTGTGTCAGTGGAGCAAGATGGAAAGGAGAAAAGGTGGGTGAAGAATGCAACATGGAGCGGGAAAATGCTGCTTTTAGCTGCTTTCTTTTCCTTCTTTTTAAACATTTTATTTAAAGCCTGAGTAGCAGACCAGCAGGAGGCCCTCCTTAAAGATGTCAAGAGGACAAGCTGCCAGCGTGGAGATGGCTAGAGAGAGAGAGAGAGATAGAGAGAGAAAGAGAGAAGATAGAGAGAGAAGAGAAGAGAACAGAGGAGAGGAGAGAAAAGAGAGAGAGAGAGAAAGAAAGAGAAGAGAAGAGAGAAATAGAGAAGACAGAGAGGAGAAGGAGAGAAGAGAGAGAAGAGAAGAGAAGAGAAGAGAAGAAGAGAAGAGAAGAGAAGAGAAGAGAAGGAAGAGAAGAGAGAAGAGATAGAGAGAGGAAGAGGAGAGAAGAAGAGAGAGGAGAGGAGAGGAGAGGAGAGAGAGGAGAGGAGAGGAGAGGAGAGGGAGGAGAGGAGAGGAGGGAGAGGAGAGGAGAAGGAGAGGGAGGAGAGGAGAGGAGAGGAGAGGAGAGGAGAGGAGAGGAGAGGAGAGGAGAAAGAAAGAGAAGAAAAGAAGAGAAGAGGAGAGAGAGAAGGATAGAAAAGAAGGGAGTTAGCGCTTGAGTGGAAAAACGGCCGTCAGCCCCCCCTATTCTCTCTTTCTTAGTCTCTGTTAGATAGATCGTTCACCTATTACTGTGTTACATCATTCCGAGCAGAAACTTAAATCTAAAAGTTTGACTGGTACTGTAAATTAACATTACTGCCAACCTACCGAGTCACTGACATGCGTGAATTTTAATAGACTCATCAACGTTTCCTAAATATTCTGTGTGCAGTACACGGGTAGCTATATGGTTTATGTTTTATAGTACCTGGTCATATTTATCATTGATTTTTGTATCTGTCTGTTTAGATTAGTTTTCTTTGTGTATGGAGGTTGAAGTAGTGCATGAAGAACCTTTCTCTTTTTATATACTGTCGGTCATAAACATTTGAATGTGCCTTCCATGATATCTATGGGACTTGCTTGATATATGACAATGCCTGCCTAGACATGGAGAGACACCAAAACCCACTCTTTGTCCAAGCCCTTAATTAAACCTGGTGCATTTCTCTATTACCGACAAGTCCATTTGTAGACAATCATCCATCACATATCTGCCCCCTTTTATGAAGGCATGTAATGAATTTTACCAAAGTGATTTGTGTTGTTAATCCCTTGGAGAAATGGAATGAAGAGTTGGCATTACATGTATTTTTCACTCCCCGTTTCTTTATTTCCTTCTGGAAGAATAGTGCCCGATAGGCATGTGGTATCATATAGATGGCAGGTAACATTACATTGAGTAAGGTTTGGTGCTATTACCTAGCATTTCTATTAAAACTGAAGACTCCTTCTCCTTATTAATTAGCTTTAGTGCCCTTTCACTGCAGTCCTGTGCCAATTTTTCAGCTTTGCTGTGGAATCCCTAATAACTTTTGTCTCATCCAGAACATATATTCTATTCTAACAGTGGTATTAGTGGAAAGAGGGTCGGTGGTGGGCATTCTAATACATCATTAGACCACAATGTTGAAGAGAATGATCTAGTCAAAGTATTAATTTACAGTGCTCTGAAAGATTAGAGCTTTTCATTGTCTTTGTCTGTGAAACAAGAAATACATGTTTTCCTGTATGCTGCACTCCCTTTGTATTTCTTGGTCATATAGATTTTTTCAAAATGCTTTATTCTGTTTTGCTTTCTGTTTTATTTGTGTCTCACAATGCAGTCTATAGCAATAACCCTATCAGCTGGTCTCTTCTTCATCATCCTCTTCCTCATGACCTCACCTGTAACTCTGGAGAGTTCGGGTTCACCACCAATTCCCTGAGGGGGCTAACCCCAGACAAGGCTACCCCTAGACATGCCCAGCCCTGCCCCATCTCCAGAGCCTTTCCTGTCAGCTCAGTATGCCTGTGCCAGTGTCAGAGCCCTCCTCTGTGTGCGTCTAGCCGCAGAACAAGACCCAATTTGATGCGCTCCATTGGCCTGTGAAGCCGGGCCGTGAGGCAGCACCTCTCTTTATTCCCCTAATGGTCTCCCTCTCCCCATCTTTCTCCCTCCGTCCCCCTCTTCTTTCCCCAGACACCAGTTATGCGTGCTCTTGTAAATATACACATTTTTGAGAGAGAAAGAGAGAGAGAGATTCTCTCCTCTGTCTGGTTCCTTTGGGAGGAAGAAAGGCCGTATTCCCAGTGAGACTGACCTTGAGGGTGAGGTGTCTTTAATCTGGAGAATATTAGCAGGCCAGGGTGATGCTGGTGGGACCTGCCTGTCAAGGCAGGGGGGTGGTAATACCAGGAGCCGTCCATTTCCGAGCCCAGGGCATGGAGGAGGCTTGTCATGGTGTCATTTCTGTCTCAATGAGGACTGGGTTCTGGGGCACAAGGGGTTAGGCTATTTCTGCTGCCGTTGCCGCCCCCGTGCTTCTTCTGCACTCTACTCGTACCAGCGCCTTAGAGATGGCTTCTGCCTGCCTCTGAGTGATATAAATGGTAGCTGTTGTGAAGTGAACCAGATAAGTGTGTGTGATGGAGAGACATGCAAATTGCATCGCATGCGCTGCCCGCCCCGTCGCAGCCAATGGCGTGGCTCGCCTCAAATAGGCTGTGTATGCGGCCATGTGTGACCCTCAGTTTAAAACGGGTCTGCTTATCATTCAGCACAATTCAATCACATGTAAAAATGTGCTTGCCAGGTGAACTTAGTGAATAATTTCTTGGCCATGGCTAATGCATTGCACTGTGTGGGTGTCGGTTTTTGGAAATTTAAAGCATCTTATTTCATTTGCATGGATGTTGTAGGAGAATGGGTGCTATTTTAAGAGGCTTAATGACCCCCTACTATTCACTGCAGGAATTGCCTTTATTCGCCCATCACATCACATGCATGGCATGACTGGGAAGCAGGGAGATGCATGTCATTTTTGACATGGCTTGGCACTTGCTAGCTGCCGGGGAAACCAGAAGATGAACCCATCTGCAGTATGTGCTCTCTTCCAAGACACAACTGACCGAGAAGGAGGATTTCTCTCCATGTTCTCTCTCTCTCATAATGCACTTCTTGAGCAAAATAAAGAAACGAGACCATCGAAAGTTGTCTTTTTCTTTTACCACCAAAGCAGCAAAGCTTCATCATAACATTTTGTCACGCCCTGATCTGTTTCACCTGTTTCTTGTGTTTGTCTCCACCCCCTCCAGGTGTCGCTTATTTTCCCCAGTGTATTTATCCCTGTGTTTCCTGTCTCTCTGTGCCAGTTTGTCTTGTATGTTTTTCAAGTCAACCAGCGTGTTTTACTGTGCTCCTGCTTTCTATTTTCTCTTTTGCTAGTCCTCCCGGTTTTGACCCTTGCCTGTTTTCTGGACTCAATTCCCACCTGCCTGACCATTCTGCCTGCCCTGACCTCGAGCCTGCCTGCCACTCTGTACCTCCTGGACTCTGAACTGGTTTTGACCCTTTGCCTGTCCACGACCATTCTCTTGCCTACCCCTTTTGGATTGTTAATAAATATCAAAGACTCTAACCAACTGCCTCCTGTGTCTGCATCTGGGTCTCGCCTTGTGCCTTCATACATTTTAAGCATATACCTTGGTTATTGTTAAGGTTAATGACATGAGTGATAATCAAAATCAGCTTTGAAATCTACAGTGCATGTCTAGAAATCTGACAAGTGGTTCCCCCTTTTGAAAAACAAAGGTTTATTCATTGTACTGCCATATAGTCGACACAAAAAAGCTAATTCACTTGAGGTATGAAATACAACTCAGATACCAAAAATTCCTTTGTTTCAAACGAACTGCAGAGATTTTTTTTCTCAGTTCAAATGAAATCTTTATTGATATATTCATGTGTAGTGCTCTGTGGGCAATGTTTAAATTACAACTATATGGTGGACTGAGCACATGTCTATATGAACAATTTAAATATAGCCTGCTGTTCAAGCTCTTGTTAGACTAATTAATCCAATCTATGGCTGGATCAAACCAGCATGTGGAGGAGAGTTACACACCATGTTTGAGGTGAATATTGAGGGATTCCCAAAGCTCAAAAATAACATTTATTGACCTTTTATGGCTCTGCCTGCTTGCAGGGAACATGTGTATTTTTTCCAACCTAATGGAGCAGGGATACATGTGTCAGTGGAGCTGAGAGAATGACACAAACTGAAACATAATGACAGGCATGGATATGGTATCACATGGACCTATACTTCCTGATCATACTGGGATTAGTCATGTTGCTGCATCTCTAAAGTGTGTAGCATACATTATTATTTAAGGCCGAATGCAAATATCATGGTCAACAACCCTTTTCGCCCTTTTAATAAAACCAAAGAATCCTATTGTAAAATTGTTCCCATATTTCCATTAAATGTATATTGTAGTTAAGTAATGAGACTTCTCGTGGCATATTTTTTTCAGGCAATTGTTGTGAATCATTTTTTTGTAAGCCTTGCAAATTCTGACGCTGATTTCCTAACTTGAGTTAGCAGCTCAATCCTGGACTATATAGGTTTCTTCTCACAGGGTTTTAGGCCTGCTAAAAAATCCTGGGGAGCGTTCAAAAAAGGGGGCCCCTTGCACTGCCCCTTGACGCAACAGTCCCCTTAATGCAAGTGGCATGGTGTGTCCTCTAGTAAACCATTTGCATGAGAATCTCCCCCTGCCTAGCTTCCCCATTTTATCTCAGCTCACTATTTCTCTTGTCTTTGACCCATGTAGAATCTGGTTTCCCATTTGGTCCTGCACATGTCCAGGCATTTCAATTTCACCTCATTCAAACCTTCCAAATCGGACCTGAATGCYTGTCATTAGAGACTGCTGGGTATTATCTGTAGCGTGCACACTGATTTCATTCACATCTTCTTGTTTTTAGTGGGTTTTGGTTGGTTGCACCAGGGGGGCTTTCTCAGAAATGACACATTTGAATGATGGGGTTGATGCTGTGATTGTGAGTCATAGTTGTGCTGATAATAGAGGAAACATTGGATCTGAATCCCAGTTGGTAGAGTTTTGATATTTTTAAAATGATGTTCCATTACCGTTCCTTCTTGACCAGGAATGTTGTGAGTAAGCGCTGATAGCCGTTTGTGATGAATAAAGTTACGCCTCCTATACTTTCAATGCATTATTTCACAAAAGGTGGTAAACGCTTGCGTAAAACAAAGCCTCAACTACACCGCTATTCTTGACAGAAACTAAAGTAAAGCCTGCCACCATCTAAAGCCTCCACGTACTGTATCCTACTGACCGGCACATCCCACATGAGCATAAGTATACAGTAAGTAGCCTATCCCATATAGCATCGGAGACAGTCGTATTATTCTGTCATACTAGATTTACTCCTGGCAAAATCATTGGCTAACCCCGCCCCCCGTCTGATCTGGGTCATTTTGATGTGTATTCCACATTTGCTACAGATGACAGATTGAAATTCCAACTATTACACAACATGAATAAAGATATTCACGAAAAGAGAAAAGGAGAGAGGGAGAAACAAAACAACTGCAGTTTTTAACATCCTCCCTTCCCTTCCCAGCCAGCCAGCCAGCCAGCCAGCCAGCCAGCCAGCCAGACAGACAGACAGACTAGGGTTGCAAAATTCCCTGGGTTTCACAGATTTCCTTCTTATTCCCTCCTAATTCCAGGAATTTTCCAACCAGGATTCCTGGATAACTGGAGGCTTGTGGGAAAGTTACCCTAATCCAGACCTCGGGAGAGGATACAAGGCATGAGTTTATTGCAAACACTGTCCATCAGTTTATATGTCATCAAGGACATACAGTACTGTATGATATGTCAATCTTGATTTAATTGACTGTACTAAGAACTGAACGGTCTAAATGTCTTAGCTACAGGTTTCATAGAGGTCATGAACCCTCAGCTCCTTATCAGAGTGCTCTCTTGTGAAAACAACAAAACTCTCCAGAGCCAATGAGTGAATTCTGAGGAGAAACTCTGAAACCCTTTCCCTTTGATGATGCTCTGACTGTTCTCCTCTCTTTAATCATGGGAACCATGGTGTTCCTGTGTTGAAAAGTCTCTTTCCCTCTCTCTTCCAGAGGTTGTTGTTAACTTGCAGACAGAAGAGAATTCCATTGATTACATTCGCATGCTGCCTCTGAAACCCTATAACTCTGTAATCCAACCAGGAAGCATGGCTCACATTTATCAAGGAGGCGAATAGATATATAGTAATATATTTCAGCCCATTGGAACATAATATGATGTATGGGTTTATGCCTAAGCCAAGCATTCCCCCCCACCACCACCACTCCACCATTTGTTTAGGTCTGTTTGTTTTTAAGTGCCTGTTATTGTTGAGGTTATAATCCAGTAAAACTGTACTTATTTGAATGCTTTACGGATTAAAGAAACACTGCCTGTTTCCACACATCAAACACCAGCAGCGCTCTAGCTGGGTGATAAAAGGACTTTGGTTCAGCACCAGTTTTATTGTCGCCGATCCTCGCCCCGCCAAATAGCTTTCACTATTTATTTCAACTGCTCGCTCTTTGTTTACGTGTGGAAGTATTTTCATGTTTCAACCAAGATTACTTTCTTATTTTGCAAGGCATTATTTACCTACTTAGAATCAAAGCTGGTTTGTTCAATCCCAGAGCCCACCTGACATGATTCAAGGTGTCCTGGAAACAAGTGCGTTGACGAGCCTCAAGAGGTAATGGACACATGCATGCTGAAGTCATATCACATCGATCCCTTATCTACCTATCCCTCCTGTACTACCAGTCCTCTGTCATTCTACAACTCCAATTAGATCTCCTCCTCTTTGTTTTCAGGAAGGCTGCATGTTCCAGATGACTAAGGCTCTCAAGGGGAAAGGAGGACCAAGCAAGGCCCCTGTGCAGGAAAAAGATGGTCGAAGAGGAAGTGTGTGTCTAAGCGTTCGTCTGTGTGTGCGTGTAAGAGAGAAGAGAGAGAGAGAGAGAGAGAGAGAGACAGAGAGAGAGAGAGAGAGAGAGAGAGAAAGAGAGAGAGAGAGAGAGAGAGAGAGAGGAGGGAAGGGAGAGCCAGAGAGAGCATGAGTGTGTAAGCAGCCTGGTCTCAGAGCAAAACATATTATAATTTACTCAACTCCATGCTACTCGATTTAGTATGATATGTTACTTTACATTAGGTTATATTACATTGACTTGACGTAACAACGTAAATGTAGATCTGGGACACTCAAATCACGTTTAGTATGGACTGTATTTTACTTAGGGCAAAACAAAAAGAGGGTGGTTGGTTGGTTGGATGGACAGGCGTATAACGGGAACGTCTAGCAACTCAAACATTGCATGTTCAAATCTCATCATGGACAACTTTAGCATTTATTGCAAATTAGTAGCTTTGCAATGACTTACTACTTTTTTGCAACGATTTACTACTTTGCAACTACTTATCATGTTAGCGAACCTTTCCCCTAACCTTAACCCTTTAACCCAACTCCTAACCTGAACCCTAACCTTAACCCCTAACCTAACGTAGCATATCATACTAAAGCAGCCGAACGCAATATATCATACTAAACGGGTCAAATGCGATCAAGACGTAGGATACTATGCATCCTACAATTCGTATTATATAATACGGCCGCTATTACATTGGTAGGCCAATGTAATGTAACCTAACTTAAAGTAACATATCATACTAAATGTAGTGGCATTTCATCAAATATAATTTCAAATGTTGGTTGAATTTTTTTGTTTTTGGCATAATTATAAACAAGTTGAGAGAATAGACAGACATTTAAAGTGAAAAGGAAGCAGCCAATTAGGTGATGAAAGAAATACAATGCATATCCAAGGTCCTTTAAGTCTGGAATTTGAGGAGACATTCTATCAACTATATGAAGTCAAAGGGCACCAATAATTCCTAAAATAATTATACACTTCAAATGCATATTTGCTAAATTTTGGTATTTAAATCTACCACCATTTTTATTGCAGAGCAAAATTCTTGCTGTGGTCCAGGTTTGAAATGAGGGCTAACACTTGTATTGGACCCAAAACCTAATAAACCTCAGCTTTAGGCTGTACACATTGTGTCTAAAAACTGCCAAGTGAGAACAGAATGACATTCTGACAGTTGAGGGGTGTGCAATCCCCCCTCCTCCACCACCCCCCCCCCTCAGGGCCCAGGGCCCAGGGCCAGTTTAATTGGCCCACTTCCAAACTGTAATGTTTTTAATTGCTTGGAGACACTCTGCTCCCCTTTAAAAGAAATCAATGCAGATGTAATAGTATCTGTAATTGTCTGCCACGCTCCGGGGATGCCACAAACGCCTCGGATCAATGGAAGAAGAGCCGGGTGAAGCTGCTAGGGTTAATTTTTCCCTTTCTCTCCGTAATGATAGGGGCACAACTTGTACCAGTTCCTATTGCCTCTCTGCTTCCTGATTGGGCCAAATGTAGTTAGGCTGCGTTTACACAGGCAGCCCAATTCTGATCTTTTTTCACTAATTGGTATTTTGTCCAATCACATAAGTTCTTTTCACATCCAATCTTTTTCAGAGCTGATCTGATTGGTCAAAAGACCAATTAGTGGAGAAAAAAATCACGATTGGGCTGCCTGTTTAAACGTAGCCTTTGTAGTCTGCTACTACCAACCAGAGGCTCCCAGACAGTGATTAATGAAGCCTCCATTCAGTGTGACCTGATGAAAGGAAGAAATATCAACCTGCTTTGTGTCTGACATTTCTTTTCCCTTTCTCACTGCCTTTCTCACTTCCTGGAAAAATCCTTTTCAAGTAAACAGGTGAAGTACTTAGTTTGGTAATACGTATTTGAGCTCAAATCCTCCTCAGGAGAGAGAGCCCATTACTGTATTACAGGAGTAATTGAAAACAAAGAAGGGGCTGAGTGTGGGTCCCAATTGCGTGGCCGCGTCCCAATTGCATGGCCCTCGGGTGTTTGGTGGTGGTGGTGATGGAGGGGGGTAGATGGAGGGGGAGGGGAGATGTTGGCCTTTGGAGCCTGTCTTCCTGTGCCTTCTCCAGAGACATGTGTCAGGAATCTGGGGTCAAGATGTCACAGGTATTCGCCTCCCAGGATCAGCATGGCCTTTGACTAATTACCTCATTAAGTTGCGCTCGCTCCAACACTTCCCAGGGCTGGGGTGACTGGGACTGTTGCTCATGAAGGGAGTGGGCACATTGGACACAGGATCCACAGTGACCCCCCTGACATGAACTGGGCGTGTTGTGTTGTGAAGAGATCAATGATCCTCAGTCTGTAAACATATTACTTGCAATTACATCCTGCTGGACTTTGCCTAACATGTTTATAGAGGTTTACAGAAGTGTTAGGTAAAGTCTTGCCTTATTACCCCCTCAGGCTGTAGGAGACCAGAGAGGTTGTTTCCACATGTGGAGACTGTTGCCATGAAGGTATTAGAGTCAGGAAACAGGTGATGTGTTTTGATCATGCGTAAGTGTCAATGCTACAGCAGTTAGTGATTTTAGGACCATGTGACTTTGTAGTCTGTGAACATCTCAATTAAGGTCAATAACTACATGACACACAGGACCTGGAGATGACTGTAGGTTATGACTCTAATACTGCTTCTATAATACCCATAGACTTTAGATAACAAAGAGAAAAAGGTCCCATGTCTTCTTTCTGCAACATAACCAAACAATTCAGATCTCCTGACTGACTTTTGAACCATAAAAACAGCAATTTATTTCCAATATCTGCCTATTTTCTGTTTTCACTCCAAATCCTCATCCTACTACTGAGCACCACTTTAATGTGCCATAAAGTCCTACTTATGTTGATTATCAACACAGCTTGTTCTTGCTGATTTTATAAAATCTTATTTTGAAGCTTCTGTTTGAATCCAGTCTGCGTTATGAGATCACCAGCAGTACAGTACAGTTGAAGTCGGGCGTTTACATACACCTTAGCCAAATACATTTAAACTCCGTTTTTCACAATTCCTGACATTTAATCCTAGTAAGCATTCCCTGTCTTAGGTCAGTTAAGATCATCATGGTATTTAAGGAATGTGAAATGTCAGAATAACAGTAGAGAGAATTATTTATTCTTTCATCACATTTCCAGTGGGTAAGAAGTTTACATACACTCAATTAGTATTTGGTAGCATTGCCTTTAAATTGTTTAACTTGGGTCAAACGTTTCAGGTAGCCTTCCACAAGCTTCCCACAATAAGTTGGGTGAATTCTGGCCCATTCCTCCAGACAGAGCTGGTGTAACTGAGTCAGGCCTCCTTGCTCGCACATGCTTTTTCAGATCTGCAAAGCACCCCCACAACATGATGCTGCCACCCCCGTGCTTCACGGTTGGGACGGTGTTCTTCGGCTTGCAAGCCTCCCCCTTTTTCCTCCAAACATAATGATGGTCATTATTGCCAAACTGTTTTATTTTTGTTTCATCAGACCAGAGGACATTTCTCCAAAAGGTACGATATTTGTCCCCATGTGCAGTTGCAAAATGTAGTCAAGGTTTTTTTATGGCGGTTTTGGAGCAGTGGCTTCTTCCTTGCTGAGCAGCCTTTCAGGTTATGTCGATATAGGACTCATTTTACTGTGGATATAGATACTTTTGTACCGGTTTCCTCCAGCATCTTCACAAGGTCCTTTGCTGTTGTTCTGGGATTGATTTGCACTTTTCGCACCAAAGTACATTCATCTCTAGGAGACAGAATGCATCTCCTTCCTCAGCGGTATGACGGCTGCGTGGTCTCATGGTTTTCATACTTGCGTACTATTGTTTGTACAGATGAACGTGGTACCTTCAGGTGTTTGGAAATTGCTCCCAAGGATGAAAAGAAACCTGTGGAGGTTTACAAATTTTTTTCTGAAGTCTTGGCTGATTTCTTTTGATTTTCCCATGATGTCATTCAAAGAGGCACTGAGTTTGAAGGTAGGCCTTGAAATACATCCACAGGTACACCTCCAATTGACTCAAATGAGGTCAATTGGCCTATCAGAAGCTTCTAAAGCCATGACATAATTTTCTGGAATTTTCCAAGCTGTTTAAAGGCACAGTCAACTTAGTGTATGTAAACGTCTGACCCACTGGAATTGTGATACAGTGAATTATAAGTTAAATAATCTGTCTGTAAACAATTGTTGGAAAAATTACTTGTGTCATTGTCACGTCCTGAGTCCTGAGCCCACGTCACGTCCTGAGCCCTTGTTTTTCTATGGTGTAGGAGGTCAGGGCGTGACTAGGGGGTATTCTGGTTTAATATTTCTATGTTGTGTTCTAGTTTATGTTTTCTATGTTGGTGTTTTGTATGATTCCCAATTAGAGGCAGCTGGTATTCGTTGTCTCTAATTGGGGATCAAATTTAAGTAGATATTTTTCCCACCTGTTTTTGTGGGATATTATTTTTGTGTTTGTGCATGTGCACCACGTAGTCACGTTCCGTTGTTCGTTTATTTGATTTATTGTTTTGGTTTATGTTTCACTTTTCAATAAATATGTGGAACTCAACATCCGCTGTGCCTTGGTCCCGTTCATACGACAACCGTGACAGTCATGCACAAAGTAGATGTCCTAACCAACTTGCCAAAACTATAGTTTGTTAACAAGAAATTTGTGGAGTAGTTGAAAAATGATTTTTAATGACTCCAACCTAATACCCTGACTACACCGCTCGCATCGCGTGCGTGAGAGTTGAAAATTAAATTTAGGAATCTATGTCAATCAATTATTGCTCGCGCTTTGCCAAGGGCTAAAATAGAAGTCATTCCTATTTCTGACGCAGATCACGATGCAAGTTCTGCCTCTCCCATCTCCTCATTGGTTTATAGAAGCAGGTACCCACGTGCCATCTCCTCATTGGTTATACCCACGTGGGTGATTGAAAGACGAACTGTTGCCGGTTGTCATGGTAATACTATGAAAGTTTAGATGCCAATCACCATATAAGTTAAACGATGAAAAGGCCTGGAAGGAGGAGAGATGACTAGAAACGATTCGGTTGACAGTTTTTATGTGTGGATTAATTGTCGGAGTAGAGGACCTTGTGCATTTCAGGTAAAATAACAACCTGATGTTTATATCCCAGGACAAATTAGCTAGCAACAGCAAGCTAGCTAAATAGGACAAATTAGCTAGCAAGTGCAAGCTAACTAGCTAAATTGCCATAAATGTTTAATGCTTTTTGACCTGTCCCCAAATTAATGTGATTGGTTCAGAGTTTGTTTTGATATTTGAACCTGCGTGTCGTGATCGCGTTTGGTGTAGGGGGACAAAATAAATGTATGCACGATGGCGCACGATGGCCCACGTGCACAGCTGGTTTGGGTTCCGTGTAAGTGTACGTAAACGTTCAACTTCAACTGTACATATTTTTGGGAATTTGATTAATGTTGATATTTGGGACATGTTCATTTTGTCTGGAACATTACGCAAACACCTTAGTTCCTCTGTGTGAAAAATTCCCAATTACCATAAAACGTATGAATGATAATTGTGGAACAATGTAATGTCAATAGTCTCCCTGATTAATCCCTCTGAGCACGGCCAAGTGGTTGGCACGGTAACTTGCTAAGTGATAAGCCATTTCATTTGCTCCTAATTACTGCTTGGCCCATTTTCATGCTGTCACTATGAGATTTCCAAACCTACTTATCCAGTAAAATATAATACACTTATAACGGCATCTTTTTATTTGTTCTATCGTCGCTCTCACCCTCTCCTTTTGGAAGGTATTCAACTCTAATTCATCACAAGAGGGATGTGCAGTGTGCTTACAGTAGCACAAGAGGTGCTCAGCGACATAGTTTTCAGCAGAACAGCTACAGTATAGTTACTACTTTCAGGTGCTTTTGGAGAGAAATTGGCTTTAATGAGAGCGAACAATGTGTGTGTGTGTGTGGGGGGCGGGGGGGCGTACGTGCGTATACGGGTGTGTGTGTTCTTTCTTGTTGATATAACTGTTTTGTGGTAGTGCTGCAGGTTTGTGAGTAACCTTCCATGAAATAGCCTTGAGTTTGCTCTCTGTAAGGTTTTCAACCAGATTCCTTTTTTCTGCCCTTTACTCTTTTCTTTCTTTCCTTTGCTGTGGGGCTGTGGAGGAGTGTGAATCGAAGAGAAGAGAGGCCTGGCCATCTCTGTACAGACAAGAGGAGATGCGTCACACAGCTTTAGCTCAGGGCTTCCTCACTGTCACCCCAGCACCCTCACGACCACTATTCTCCTTTTTATCCCAGACCTGAATTCTTCATTTGGTCACACCACTTGCTCCTGAATAGTCACCTTTGAGAAGATGAACCCTTTCATTAAAAATGCCAGACCAGGGTCAAACTACTGGCTCTGGAGTCCAGAGCTTTTCTTTGATCTATCAGCTATGGAGAAGTTATTAGCAAATTCTAAGCCTTGCCATGTGATTTGTTTTTGTAAATTTGTCGAAATTATTCCTAATCCTATTATGTGGCCTTGGGGCAAACCTGCATTATAAATATATGAGGCCTTTGTTACGGAGGGGAGGGAAATAGAGGAATACTGAATGTGAGAGCATTGGGAGTTATAGGAACGGAGGGGGGCTAAGAGACTTGCGTTCATCTCCTGACCAGGCCCTACACCTTGGATGAATTCCCCGCTCTGTCAACATCGCCCCGCTCTGTGACCACCGATGCCACTCTTCATTTGGGCAAAGAAGCAAAAATACTTTGTTTTGCCTCCACTAAACATGAGTGAGTATGGGGAGTTCTCCTTCTGCAGACAAATAATTGTGACATTAGGAGCAGACGTTCCAGCATACATTATTGGGCTGTTTACCGCACATAACCAGGAAAAATATAAATTTTTACACCTTCCATCTCCCTTTCAGGGGGCGACACTACCCAGAACAAAAGTCAGTGTCTCAGCCCAAATCCTGTCTGACAACGCGTAGCAGCCCTTGCTATTTTCGGCTCTTTGTGGTGCCAATCTCCTATCTCTCCCGTGACATATTTTCAAAGAAAGAGTAGATTTCCTAGAGACTCTGCCCTTTGCAACTTCCACAGTGTATTCTACCTCATAGAACAGGGTCCCTCCTCACTGCTCCCTCAGTCAGAGACCTGAGAAAAGGAAATGAAGACAGCGTATCACGCTAAGACCCCTATCTTTTGCTGGTCAACTGAAAACATGTTACACAGATGCCTAATTCCCATTTGTTTCACACATTTGGAGAGAAAAAAGGTACTGAACCTGGGAAAGTTCACTCTGAACACAATAAAAAAATCTAAACTTGCATATTATTCCAATATAACACTTTCAGGTATAATATTAGATTTTATATTCACAGCTATTTGTTTTTACATTCACAGCTGTTTGTTTTACAATATAAATGGATGGTATAGTAATTKATGTGTTATTATTAATAACTTATTAACATATAGTGTAACTCCTGTCTGACCATTTTTCATTTCAATATCTTTGCTGGCTATCTCAATTTTTTCTTATTTTTCTTCTACGTCCCCATTTTCGATGGCAGAGCTGGTTGTCAGGCAACCAACCTCACATTAATTTGCCGTAGAGTGAAAGGATATCGGTGTTATTATTCAGGGTGAAAAGGATGAGAAGTAGTTCTAAATAATACAGGTCTAATTGGCCCTGCTTTGCAGTTAATTTCCATAAAGTCTTATGAGGCTGTCACCTCGCTGAGGGAAGATAGGGTGCTGTGGCGTACCTCGCCTTGCCGTAAATCATGAAATACACTCTTGCCTGTATGTTACAGGTCACAGGTCAAGTGCGAGGGGCTGACACTATATCTGCCCCAGAACAGTGCCATTGTGGTAGTGTAAATTGATGTCAAAAGAGCCTGTCTTTGAATTCTGCATGGGGGAAAATGAGCAGTGTGCAAGTTTCAGAAATAAAATGAAGCACTCATCGTGATTCTTGGAATAAGAGAAAAAGTTTAGTACATGAGGAGCTTTTTTCACTCTTGCCATTGACTAGGGGCCTAATGGTTGGTTTTGTCATGATATTGGCCTGTGATATCACATACAGTGCTTTCAAAAAGTATTCTGWCCCCTTTTCCACATTTTGTTACTTTGCAGCTTTATTCTAAAATGGATTCAATTTACACATAATACCCCATAATGACAAAGCAAAAACAGTTTTTTCAACATTTTTGCAAATGTATAAACACATTTACATAAGTTTTCAGACCCTTTACTCTACTACTTTGTTGGAACACCTTTGGCAGCGATTACAGCCTTGAGTCTTCTTGGGTATAATGCTACAAGCTTGGTTCACCCTTATTTGGGGAGTTTCTCTGGAGGAAACCTGGCACCATCCCTACGGTGAAGCATGGTTGTGGCAGCATCATGCTGTGAGGATGTTTATCAGCGGCAGGGAATGGGAGACTAGTCAGGATCGAGGCAAAGATGAACGGAGCAGAGTACAGAGAGATTCTAGATGAAAACCTGCTCCAGAGTGCTCAGCACCTCAGACTGGGGGTGAAGGTTTACCTTGCAACAGGACAAAGACCCTAAGCACAAAGCCAGGAAAACACAGGAGTGGCTTCGGGACAAGTCTCMGAATGTCCTTGAGTGGCCCAGCCAGAGCCTGGACTTGAACCCGATCGAAAATCTCTGGAGAAACCTGAAAATAGCTGTGCAGCGACGCTCCCCATCCAACCTGAAAGAGCTTGAGAGGATCTGCAGAGAACAATAGGAGAAACTCRACAAATACAGGTGTGCCYAGCTTTTAGCGTCATTTTAAAAATGTATTTTTATTTCACCTTTATTTAACCAGGTAGGCTAGTTGAAAACAAGTTCTCATTTACAACTGCGACCTGGCCAAGATAAAGCAAAGCAGTGCGACACAAACAACAATACAGAGTTACACATGGAATAAACAAAAGTACAGTCAATAACACAATAGAAAAATAGAAAAAAATCGATATATAGTGTGTGCAAATGACGTAAGATTAGTGAGGCAAGGCAATAAATAGGCCGTAGTGTAGAAGTAATTACAATTTAGCAATTAAACACTGGAGTGATAGATGTGCAGAAGATGAATGTGCAAGTAGAGATACTGGGGTGCAAAGGAGTTAAAAAAAAAAAAAATATGGGGATGAGGTAGTTGGATGGGCTATTTACAGATGGGCTATGTACAGGTGCAATGATCTGTGAGCTGCTCTGACAGCTGATGCTTAAAGTTAGTGAAGGAGATATGAATCTCCAGCTTCAGTGAGTTTTGCAATTCGTTCCAGTCATTGGCAGCAGAGAACTGTAAGGAAAGGCAGCCAAATAGGAATTGGCTTTGGGGGTGACCAGTGAAATATACCTGCTGGAGCGCGTGCTACAGGTGGGTGCTGCTATGGTGACCAGTGAGCTGAAATAAGTCAGAGCTTTACCTAGCAAAGACTTATAGATGACCTGGAGCCAGTGGGTTTGGCGACGAATATGAAGCGAGTGTCAGCCAACGAGAGCATACAGGTCGCAATGGTGGGTAGTATTTGGGGCTTTGGTGACAAAACGGATGGCACTGTGATAGACTGCATCCAATTTGCTGAGTAGAGTGTTGGAGGCTATTTTGTAAATGACATCGACGAAGTCGAGGATCAGTAGGATAGTCAGTTTTACGAAGGTATGTTTGGCAGCATGAGTGAAGGATGCTTTGTTGCGAAATGGAAGCCGATTCTAGATTTAATTTTGGATTGGAGATGTTTAATGTGAGTCTGGAAGGAGAGTTTACAGTCTAACCAGACACCTAGGTATTTGTACTTGTCCACATATTCTAAGTCAGAACCGTCCAGAGTAGTGATGCTGGACGGGCGGGCAGATGCGGGCAGCGATCGGTTGAAGAGCATGCATTTAGTTTTACTTYCATTTAAGAGCAGTTGGAGGCCACGGAAGGAAAGTTGTATGGCATTGAAGCTTGTCTGGAGGTTAGTTAACAAAGTGTCCAAAGAAGGGCCAGAAGAATACAGAATGGTGTCGTCTGCATAGAGGTGGATCAGAGAATCACCAGCAGCAAGAGCGACATCATTGATGTATACAGAGAAAAGAGTCGGCCCGAGAATTGAACCCTGTTGCACCCCCATAGAGACTGCCAGAGGTCCGGACAACAGGCCCTCCGATTTGACACACTGAACTCTGTCTGAGAAGTAGTTGGTGAACCAGGCGAGGCTGTCATTTGAGAAACCAAGGCTGTTGACTCTGCCGATAAGAATGTGGTGATTGACAGAGTCATACCCAAGAAGACTCGAGGCTGAAATCACTGCCAAAGGTGCTTCAGAAAAGTACTGAGTAAAGGGTCTGTATACTTATGTAAATGTGATATTTCAGTTTTGTAGTTTTGCAAAAATTTCTAAAAAAMTGTTTTTGCTTCGTCATTATGGGATAATGTGTGTAGGTTGATGAGGGGAAAGAACTTTCCGAATGCACTGTACTGTACACACAAATGTTTCACTTTTCCACTGAAACATTTCCCTTGCCATGTTGGGCACCATTATCATAACCCCTAGCTTCTGGTGCCCCTTCTACAGGTCCTCTGACCAAGGGCATCTCCAGGGCTCAGGAGTGCCTCAAGAGGTGTTTGACTATGCTGTGTCCAGCCCTGGGAGGAAATCCCTCCCCATTGTGTGCTCTGTACTAATCCTTTACTGTATCCCTCTCTGAGGGCTGGGTTCCTAATGCACATGGGCTGATCCTGTAGCTGTGATTTTCCGGCTGCCACTTAGCCTCCTGGGTTCCGGGACCCTCAATAGAGGTGGTCTGAACAGAGCGTGGCCCCTCTGCTCTGGGGCTAACCCATCTCTCTAACTGGGGTTCACTGTGGCCTGTACCCCATGCTGCCTTTGGATTACAGAGAGAGCAGCAGCCCTTCGTTTTAAACATACAGAGTAACCTAGCAACAACTTCTGTTGTTGGTAAGTGGAAAACTGATCTTTCTTGTCATATGAATTTTCCTTGATCTGTCAACAAACTCTCATGCTCTGCGTACTTGGCTTGGGTTATTGTGGCTAAGGTGAGATCTGTTCCCATTGACTGATGTTAAATGCATTGCATTTCAAGCCATTACAGATTGCATTTTTGATCTCCTATTGAGTATGCACTGAAATACAGTGTTTCTGTTAGATCATTTTCTGTTTAACCATCATATTAGATTATCTATCAGGAGTTTTGAAATAAACACGAGTTCTGTAATTCTGTGGAAACAGATGCTTTATATACCATCTACTTCCCCATTGGAGTGGCTGGTGTCGATTCAACAGCAAGATAAACAGCCCACTACATGTACTAAAAGTATACCAACAACCAAACATTTGTCACCAATGAAAATGATGTGCACACACACACAAACATCATCATTGCTGACCAGGAAGGGGCAGAGCATGACCAAAGAAGCCTTATTTCTATAGTAAAGTGGGCATGTTGGGGCTATGGAATAGCCTAACCCCCAGTGGTACACTTACTGTAAGTGGTTCACAGAGAGCGTCCAAGGAGGGTGCTGCCAAGTGTAGCTTTATGGGGATAATTTAACATAATGGTCAAATAAATACTGGTGTATAAAAACAGCCGTGAGCAGTGGTAGCAGTTTGGAGCCAGCCCGTTACAATATTTTTGTGTGACAGTTGCAGCAATGTTCAACAGATTCCATTCTTATTTCTCTGAAATGGTGGTTCACATTCACGGTTTATGTGGCGAATCTGAAAGAGGATGGAAATGTGGATCACTATATAGAGGAATGAAATGATGCAACAAATTTGTTGAATGAATTATGATGAGAATCATTGTTTTTTAGTATCATTACTATCTTCACTGTAAGTTTAACACTTTTTTCATGGTCTCACAATTGTATAAATTAAATTAAATCGATGATGTAAGTAAAGGGTAGATTTTCTATTTAAATCTTGAAAGCTTTCCATTTGCAGTTTTGTTATATTTTGCAAACTTAGGAAAAGGACACGTCCTCAATAAACCCTGATCTACCTTTGGTACACAGAATATATATTTTCCTACCATTCACCGTCATACAGAAAGGTGACCCATTGAAAGAATCAAAAATAAGTTCCCCTCCTTCAAGGTAGGTAAAGGTAAACAACATTAAATCCCAGTGAGCACACACCAATCCAGGTCAAGGAGGAAAGCTGTGTTTACTCCAAAAAAGTTCTGCTTTTTTGGCATTTCTCAACGGCTTTGACTCCAGGGTCAGGGTGACGACTTGCTCTTGCCAATCGAAAGATAAACCAATAAAACACACCACTATGACTATTCCATGGCCTTGTCATTGAAATTATTGTTGGAACTATGCAAATTACACCCATCTAGTACCAAATTAACATTATTGGCGCAAATATGTCTATCTGCACAAAAAGGTTGATTATTTTAAACCAGACTAGATATTGTAGCCCTGTCATAGTTTTACCTGACATTGAAACTCAAGCTTAACTAATTTACTAACAGTTATAGCCTTAGCACAAACTATATCACTAGCTCTAGCATTAGTCCTATCACTGACCCTGGCCTCATCTCTGCCTTGAATTTGCACTCTACCGTGACACAAACGAATAACCTTAGACCGAGCTATTAACCTTAGACATAGCTAATAACGTTAGACCCTAGCTAATAACTTTAGACCTAGCAAATAACTTTAGACCGAGCTAATAACTTTAGCATAGATAATAACCTTAGCATTAAGCTTTGTCCAGGATATCCTTTCTTTGTCTCTCTTCTCCCTCCCTCTCTCATACACAGCAGCCTACCTCAGCCTCTCCTTGCCTCCTCTCCCATAATGCCACAAAGAGTTGACCCCTCTCTCACCCTTTGGTTCTGGCTATGAGCTCAGCCTCCACCGCCCAGTCAGACCTGTCCTGCTGAATGCCTTGTGACAGGTTGTTTGTGAAACCCTTGTGTTCTGTTTGTTCCCCCTCTCCATCCTCCTCTCCTCCCTCCCCCTCCACCATTCTCTCTGACAGAGTCTCCATTGTTGTGCTGACTGAGGGCTTGGCTTTGTTTTGCCCGCCTCATTGGAGCCTGTGTTAACCCAAAGAGTGCTCACACCTCTGGCCTCTCACTGAGGGTTGATCTGTTGACTTACCTGGCCATTATTTATTATTCTCTCTCTAGTCAACTGGAGCCATGGATATGTACTGGTCTTTTGAATGGCAGTGGGTCATTGGCAGGACAGGATACTCTAATCCTACCTGAAATAGAAGGGCAGTACACATTATACATAAAACCAAACAGATATCACTGTATAGCTATATCTTCCCTCTCATCTCTAGCCAGAGAGATATTTATCTGTCAAGGTCTGCAACACTAAATATGAACTTTGTACAAAACCCCCTAACTTTTATAATTAAACGCACAGGCATTAACCATTCAAACTCTCCGCGGCTTTGGGACTGAAGAGACAAACTTTGTAGCCTTTTACTGCTGAAGTAGGCTACCATCCCCCACCTCAACCTAACCCTATTGTCCGGTGGCAGAGGTTACCTCACACCTCTGTATTAGGGACCAGGTTGCCAGGGAACTCAGTCAACTGACCTGGTCAGCCAATCACAGGCCCTAACAGGTGGAGTAACAGAACCCTATTCCTGCCTGATCTATAGTTGGACACAGGGGTGCAGAGAGACAACAGGTCAGAAGAAATTTGCACGGCCTCAACAGAACTCTGGACTTCCCAACCGTGTGTTAGTACGTCACTGACCATACAACCACTATACACTATCACTACTACTAGTCTCCTCTTCCTGTTTGCCGTGTGTGAAAATAAAGTGTGAATTGTATCCCTGTCTCCTACTGGAGATTTCCGTCCTCTAATCGTGGCGCTGGGACAGTTAATCTAAACCGGCACCTCTTTCGGAGACCACCACATGCTGGCGCTCTTTTTCAAACTTTGACATTCCTATTCAAATGTTAATCTTCCTGTTCTGTTTCACTTTGTAATGCAGTGTCTATTGTGAACTGCAGAGGGCATACTTTAAGAGGTGGTAGAGGTGGTAAATGGTACCTCATTGGGTTATTGATGCAGTAGTGTCAAAGATAGTGCACTATAAAGATAGGCTAAAACTGCTTCTCCAATAGTAATACCAGATGACACTTGTAGGCGATGTAATGGCGACATTGGCTAGCTAAGATAATCCGTAGAAACACATCATGGGGCCCGACGGTTGTCTCGCTCCAAACTGTGCATGTGCAGTCCGTCGAATCAAAGGCACTCCTTTGATATAAAATAGTTTTTGATGAAAATGAAAACGTGTCAGTCTGTCACTTTGATGAGGTTGAAGTAATAACATGTTCAACTACTTAGGACATTGGCTCGAATTTAAGTGGTACCTTTAGATTTCAAGAAATGTAACAACTAAGCAAGAATTTTTCACTTCTCTCATTGACTTCTCAAATGCCAAACTCTTGCCTGGTCTGTTTCGCAAGCGTTCCCGGAAGTCTCACGGTGTTGCGCCCCTGGGTTTAGAAGCTCTGTGTTAGTGCTGTGCTGAGCAAAACATGGCTACACCATGTGGTAGCCACATAGTGTAGCCTTGTGTAGCCCCCCCCCCCCCCCCCCCCCCTCCCAGCATCGCTAATTTACAAGTGGGGGCAATGCCAACATACTCTCGGAGGAGGGCCTGTTTTAACACCTCCAAATGCTGTAATGCATCCCAGCTGACCTGATTTATAAAAGCGTGCCCACTCTTTACCCTCCTCCTCCCCTCCGCCTCCCCCTTCGACGTGATGCTAGGCCGGGGTGTGAGCCAAAGCCCCTATCTGCATAGAGCCTCCACGGCAACCACACAGCTCAATGTTAATAGTTGCATCCTGAGAAGAAATCAATAAACCTATAAAGAGTGATATCACCGTGTCTCTACTCCCTCAGAGGGGCCTGTTTATGAGGAGCCTTTCTCCTTGCTGGTTGGTGGTTGGCTGGTTGGTGGTGTTAAGGGGCTGTTGAAAGGTCAGTGGGATATGATTTTGATCCAGGTCTGGGATTCCTTCCTGCCCACTGGTGGGAGCAGAGAAGAGGGAATGGGAGCGAATGTGAGTGGATCTTTCTCTCTCTCTCTCTCTGCCTGCTGGTGTGTAGGCTTATCCTGTGGATGGTATGCATCCATTGTCATGGTAGTGAGGCATCATTAAAAGCCACATCGATGTACATCCGCTAAGATCCCACGGATTCCCAGGAGTAGAGCGTGAGTAATGTTCCTGATATAAAATAGGAAATATTAACAGACTGACTTTCCTCTCCATGGCACAAATTCCCTCCCCATAATATTGATATATGCACAGCACGGGTCCCTAGTATGGAGGAGCTACATTGGGACATCGTTGTGCTGACAAACTGCCTACACAATAGATAATTTTTTATGTACCTCCCCATGCAGAGCACAAATATTATGACTATTAGTACATTAATTAACTCGCTGGCCTGGGGGTCTAGCGCCCAGCCAAGGTTAAGTGCTTATTTAATTATAGATCGATACAGTTTTGCAGTATTTTTCAACCTGCACTGGAGGAAGTTGGCTCTTTACTATCTAACGCATGTCAGGATGATATAGAAGTTCACCGGCGACAAATACATAGAGATTAACAAGGGGAAATGTGCTAAAAGAGTCAATATTAAAGGTCCAAAACTGTGATTTCCTGTTTTATATGCACCCCCTAGTGCCCTCAGAAAAGCCTCAATTCGTCGGGGAATTGACTCCACAAGGTGTCGAAAGCGTTCCACAAGGATGCTGGCCCATGTTGACTCCAATGCTTCTCACAGTTGTGTCAAGTTGGCTGGCTGTCCTTTGGGTAGTGGACCATTCTTGATACACACAGGAAACTGTTGAGCGTGAAAAAAAGCAAGCAGCGTTGCAGTTCTTGGCACACTCAAACCGGTGCGCCTGGCACCTACTACTACACCCCGTTCAAAGGCACTTAAATCTTTTGTCTTGCCCATTCACCCTCTGAATGGCACACATACACAATCCATCTCTCAATTGTCTCAAGGCTTAAAAATCTGTCTTTAACCTGTCTCCTCTCCTTCATCTACACTGATTGAAGTGGATTTAACAATAAGGGATTTGGATTTGACAATAAGGGATCATAGCTTTCACCTTGTCAGTCTATTTCATGGAAAGAGCAGAGGTTCCTAATGTTTTGTACACTCAGTGTATATTTCCACACTATGAAGTTGTGAAATTGTGAAAATTATGATAGTGCCCATTTAGCGTAAAAGKTGTTTGAAAAGACCTGCCTGAAATTTCTGCCTGTTTTGGTGGGAGGGAGTTTTGGCCTTGCATGGGGACATCACCATGCGGTAAATTAGTTAACAGACCAATAAGAGAGTTCCTAACCTCTCTGCCAATAACAGCTAATTTTCATTTTTAACCATTTTAGTTGAAAACAATCAGAGTATGGTACTTAATTGTTACCCACAAACGATTTGATATTGAGATAAAAAGGCTGCATTGAAGCTTTAAAGTTTCTAGGTATGAAAAATAAAATCACCATACTGTATGTACAGTGATTGCCTACTTTATTATGTGCGATGAGCATACAATCCATCTGTATATATTTAGCCTCAGTAGTCGTTTAAGTATTGGTCACCAATGGTCAGCATTGTGAACAAGAACATAGAACTGTGCTTGTTTCACGGACCCCAAACCTACAAACCCTCCAGAATCCGCAACAACGTTATAGCTCCAATAAGATCCAAGTAATGATGTCCAACCCCCGTCTGTCCTTTATACCTGACTTTTCCCGTTTTACACCACAACACTCCAGTCTAGTATTGAACCTAGTCAGGAGGGGGCTGGGGTAAGGTGGGGCCTGAGTGGAGATCAAAGCCAGGCCACTCTCCGCTCCGGCAGCAGCACACCTTTAGGCATCCTTGTTTGTAGTGCTCGAGGTTGCAGGCCCAAAAAACACACCTTCAGACTTGGGGCTGATAAATTCCCCTCAGATCTCTGTAATCCGCCTGGATTGTGTTTGACAGGACAGGGATTCTCCCGCTGTTCCTAGCCCCCACTCGTTCCGGAGTGTCAGCCAACAAAGGGTGGCTAGCCCACACTGCCCTTCCTCCAGCTAAGCAGCTTTGGACGATTCAGTTGGTTCAGCCACCCTCAAACCTGCTTAATCATGTCTGGTAATTGTCTCTCCACAGAGCCTCCACCATCTAGATCTGGAGTCACCAATCAAATTGTCATCAGTTTCCAGATGTTGTTCAATGTGATGATTTTTTGGAGACTATCTACAGTAATCTATACACAAGGCTTGTTGTTCAGGACCGTTCAGCCAGTCTTGAGCTAGAGCATGTGTTTGATATGTTTGATTGTGTACAATATTTGAATGCAGCTATATAGGTGTAAATGTACTGTGTCAATCAATGAGGTGGGCCTCAGGAAAACAATATCGTTTAATATTGGTTTGTGTTATTGTGAGGATTATGGTCCTTGGGTTCACTTATTTGTACTGTCCAAGACCCTTGGGGAGAGTCTCACGAAAGATTCTCTCCAACTCCATAGTTTGCCATATTATCACTGCAACACAACAATTCTCAGACATTAAAATAATGCTTTCATATTTTCCGATTTGTGTAAGACATTGTTTTTACCGGAAAAGACATCACCTATATAAGTTTGATGTATCACTCAAAGATTGTCAGGGAGAAGTGACGCACACAAACATGCACACAAACATGCACACACACATGCACACAAACATGCACACAATGAACGACTGTACTGGAGGGAGATCTGCTGGATAAGGCAGCAGCCTCTCTGATCGATACTGGCCTGGCTCAGGCTCCCTGGGTCTCTGTGGGCCAATTGACCAGTCTCTCTCCCCTCCCCACCCTGCTCCTTCTCCCAGCCACCCACCCTCCTCCCCCGGCCCTGCCAGCCGAGCCACACACTAAGACAGGTTAAACAGTTAAACGCCAGCAAATCCTGCACTGCCCTGTGGGAAATTTGCCTCTAATCCCAAACTTATAGACACACAATCAAAGCCAAAAAGCCGGAGCAACAAATCTGATCCTCCCCCAAACAATCTGCGGCTGGCCTCCTGGGACTGAGGGCTGAGTAGGGAGAAGCTCCTTGGACAAGGCTGAGATGGATAAATACCTAAATGATGAGACAGTCTGGGGATGTGGGAGCAGTGTCTGGCTATGGCCGTTCACCTCCAATTTGGCATCCGCGCAATGAAAGGCAATTGGGCAGAAGCCCCCACACAGCAGCCAGTCCTTATTATTATATGTTGAAGTGTGGCTTGGCCAATGATTAATGACAGTGTCAGTGCGAAAACAAAGCGCAGCGCAAGTTATCTCCCGTCCACCTGCTCCTAGGAGCCGATTTGAAGGGAATGGAAAAGGGTGCAAGCAAGCAGCACACCACGGACTGTTAACAGAACACCTTAGAGAGAAAGAGAGTGGCAAAGCAAGGAAGAAAGAGATAGAGGGAGAGATTGACCAGAGAGAGAGGTGAGAAGCTGAAATCCTGAGGACCTTTTATTATGTGCCTACTGCCAACAACAAACTTACTGGTATACGTTGCTAATTTTCTCATTACAGGCAGCTTTTTATACAAAGAAATTCATTTTAATTTACATATTTATAATCTCCGTAGATCTATTTGTTGTGCATGTTTAGGATACACGAAGCAGCCCCCCACCACTTGCAGGTAAGTGTAGTCAGAGGTGTTAAAGTGCAGGAGGCCTGGCTGTGCGATTGATTTGACATACATAGTGGACTTTCATAGTGTCTGTGTTTGTTAAGTCCAGGCCCAATGTCCCCTGCTGTATTGGTGTTGACATGTATGGGATGGTGTCGGAGGGGGCCCCACAGTCCTCACTAATTAGGGGGAGGAGGCAGAGAGAGGGGAAGAGCAGCCAGACATTTCCATCCAGTGGCCAGCTGCTGTACTACAGAATGGAGTTTCAGTTCTATGGTTACCTTCCATATTCATATGGTTAACTGGTTGGTGAATATGTTGTTGTTGCAGAGGTTTGAATTGACTTTAGAATTATTATTTTATTAATGACTCTTTTTTATATATATCATAACTTTTAACTGTAACCATGGGGAGCCCCTCAGCTCTTTAATATACTATTTAATTGAATCTACTAAATTTAAATCAAGTAAATCTTTTAAACACTACATCAAACACAGAGACATGGAACACACACCGCTTCACACACAACATACAGTGCATATCACATGCATTTTCCCCAATAGCATGCATGTGTCTGTGTGCGAGTGTGTTAGCCATGTCCATACAGCGCCTGTCCCCKAAAATCAGGTCAATGTGTGACATGGAATCGCGGGCGCCGCTTTGATGGAGAGAGGATATTGGTTGGAGAGCCTGGCTGACCTAGATAATGCCATGGTTACATGTTACCGTACTGTGTTTTATTTATGCACACTACTCAGCCCTGAGTCTTAGGAACCAGTCCACGCTCACCCACTTATCTGTGTATGCAGGGATAACCGTGAGATCAGCAACGTGCCCTGCACATAGGTAACTGGCCCCCATGGCAGGCTGATCGGGAACCATACTTATATGTTTGCATCAAAAATATGTGACATTAGCTGTGTCGTCTTGTGACATATAGATGGGACATGTCACTCTGATTGGAGGAAAATACTCCTTTACGTTCTGAGGTAGAACACCATAGCATCATGATTGGATATTATAAACTTGGTGGTTCGAGCCCTGAATGCTGATTGGCTGATAGCCGTGGTAAACCACGGGTATGACAAAACTTTTATTTTTACGACTCTAATTACGTTGGTAACCAGTTTATAATAGCAATAAGGTACCTCGGGAGTTTGTGATACAGTATATGGCCAGTATACCACAGCTAAGGGCTGTGTCCAGGTACCCCGCGTTGTGTCGTGCTTAATAAGTACATACCTTAGCCATGGTATATTGGCCATATGCCACACCTCCTCGGGCCTTATTGCTTAAGTATACCATATAAAAAATGGCAATGTTAGCAAATATTTCAGAATTGGCATACACATCCTCATAGATAGAAACACCAACATCTGCTACATAAGGCCTCTTAAAGGGTCTAAGATCTTACAGAAAATCACTAACTTCTGCTATACAGTACTGAAATACATACAAGTAGAAACTCAGTTGACTTTAAGCCTCTAGTTGATCATTTGTATGTATTGTGTATCTCCACTGTTGTCCTCTGAGCTCCAGAGGACATTTCAGAGATACTGTATGTGCATCTTGGCGGAGATTTGGAGACCCAGGCAGAAAGCCACTCCATTAAAACCAGGAAATGAAACTGCACCACCCTTGGCTCCACTAATAAAGGCCCCTCAACTTCCCAAAGAGGCCCTCGCCTCTCTGCCTGAATATAATCAACCTCTGCTATCCTACCCGACTCCACAATTCCTCTCTAATGAATTATTTTTGAGAACACACACTAAAAAAGTGTTAGATCAGATGGAGGAAAGTATAAGTCTAAGAGTGGCTTCCTTATCTTCGTTCCGTCGTCTGCACTGATCTGAAAACATAGGAAAGAAATATGGAAGATGAATATAAAATTATTTTCCCTCACTAGCAACATAATTTCAGGAAAGCATACAAGGAGAGGAAACCCCTTTAGACTAACCATATCACTGCAGATGAAGGACATGATACAAGAAGAGGAAACCCCGTTAGACTTTCCTGCATGCAGAGGGGCCTATCTTTGACTTTGTGGCAGAATTATGCTCTGGGAGGTTTTGACTGGGGTCTGCAATGTATGTAAGCATGGAGCCCACTGATAGAAGGGGTCAAAGGTCAGCCATATGGTTGCAATGGCCTTCAGAAACGCGTCCAGTTCCGACAGGCTCAAGTGTGAGCGGGGCAGATACACGCGTGTAGGAAATGTCCGTCTCACATTCAGACGTGCCTTGGAGGCCCTTGAGACAATCACAGCGTGTTCCAAAACAGAGCTC
The DNA here is from genome assembly GCF_002910315.2 of Salvelinus sp. IW2-2015. Taxonomy (NCBI): domain Eukaryota; kingdom Metazoa; phylum Chordata; class Actinopteri; order Salmoniformes; family Salmonidae; genus Salvelinus; species Salvelinus sp. IW2-2015. Next base: position 16,705,284 of record NC_036843.1, read on the forward strand.
TCTCATTCCAACGGTGGGCACAGCCAGCCGTCTCAGACATTTGTTCGTCACCATGCTATAGGATGCCAGCAATATGCATCTGATATGTACACTGTGTCTATACAAGGCTGTGGATTATTCTAACCCATTAGGACCTGTCAAGAAGGCTCGGCGTGACCAAGACAAATGCTGCCTCACTGGAAACATTGACTGGGTTCACGATAATCAACAATAAGTTATAAAAGTCTCCATTAGGCTACTTTTCCCAAACAAATAAAAAATACAGTATTTAAAACAGGTTATCTTCTTTAGGTGTCAAAAGCTGTATCTTCATTATCATACAACCGCCTGTTGATATTTCTGAAACTCATGACAAAATGATGCTCTATTTTGTTCATCTAATCTTATAAAACTGTCTAGTCTTGTAAAACTGTATTTTTCAGCTGTGGATGAGCCAGGAACGTTTCCCAGTGTAATCTGTAGAGAAAACAGTGGTACCTTAATGAGAAGCCATAGCCTACTCTCACAGAAACCCTTGTCTGTAGCACAGCACAGCACAGCATGCTCCTCACAAATGTGGACTGTCTTTATGGGATTGCCGGGGCATCTTTGAAGTGTGTAGTCGCGGCTGCTTCCTTTGTGTTTAACAACCCTGAAAAATCAAAATCCCAACCAAACCACCCATAAGAATACCTGAAAGGGAATAATATCAAATGCCATATGTATATGTTGCTTTAAACATCTCCCCCTTTTCTCCGATATTATGCATGTCTTCTGTGTAGCATGGTGGCTTTGCGTCTGGAGAGCTCTTTTAATGAAAACTGGGAGGGGGGTACAGAAAGAGGGAAAGAGGCGCGCTAAAATCCTCTAACGCTCTCAAACGAACAACCTAGAGACAAAACATGAATTCCGCCTGGTGTCTTCCCTTGTAGTGCCACGCGCAGACAAGTACGAGTTTAGCAGGGTTGCTGCTCTCGGACGAAGGGTCCGGTGGGATGTGTAGATATGTGTTTATTAGAAGAGAAAGCTCCTCTTTTCATGTGGCACTATCTTTTCCCTCCTCCTCCTTCCTGTTGTTGAAGGTGAGGTACAGAGTTCAGAGAGCAGCATGAGCTCTGTGTCACTCACAGGATTATGGAATACGCAGAACTCGGATTTCACCTGGGTTATATTATATTCATCTTACCAGTGAGAGAGCAGAATGGATGTTTCATATAAAATCTTCCCAGAAGGTTAAAAGTTGTACATTTTATGATAGATATCAGGTGCATATATTATCCTCCCCCTATGATACTGACAACCGCTGGTTGCAGAATTTGTCATGATCTTATAGATTCTGATACTTTTTCAAATATACATCCCCATAGATTCGATCAGTTAAGAGAATGGTTGTCAGAAAAAAAAAACTGTAATATTTAATAGTGATGAATAGTATCAGCTTTACAGTACATTTGGTACATTTTATGCCTCTGGCCTGTCCAATGGTAACCTCTAGTGGATATTTGGCATTACTGCTTTATCCTGAAAGTTTGTTGTTCTGAAAGGCCTCTGTAAAATGAGACAAAGTGCATATTTTTTGCATTAATATAAATAATAACACATGAGCTAATAAGAGATAATTGTACTACATTATACTTTATGATACAATGTCTGCTAGTAAGGAACGAGAAATACTGCCTTATACTGTCATTAGAACACAAGAGAGAAGGGGAGGAAAGTGTAGAAGAAAAACAGCAAGAGAGAAGCAACAAATACAAAATGAAAAGAGATGATGGAGAGAGAGAAAGAGAGAGAGACCTTATCCTCATCAAAGATGCGAAGAGGGGAAACGATTCAAAGTACATGACATCGAGGCCCAGCCCAGACAGTATGAGATACACCATCATTAAAAGACAGAGTCATCGTGGCGTTCAAGAGAGCAACAACCTCAGCGTGTATCTGCTCTCCACAGGACTGGGGCATGGAAACAGAGGGGCGTTAGAACACTATGAGTCACATATCAAAGTCAAATCAGAGAAACACAGCCAGTACTTAACACTTCCAGTTGCACCTCTATAAATGGCCTCCCGCTTCGGTTCATTCCTTTTTCTGTCTTCCTGCTGAATGGCAACGATTGTCTGCAACCTGCCTGCGAGTTGGTACAGGCCCTCCCAAATACAGAGAGAAAACAAAGTTCACAGTATACATCAGCCAGGTTCAGATCATTCAGAGCATTAATCAATCACCAAGGTTAAACTGTTAACATTCAGATATGTTATACAAACGTTCAGTGTCTGTATGGGTGATGCCTACAGGTGTGTGTGTCTTGGAACAGCGAGCTGAGCTCTCATTAGTACCCATATTATCGGGGTGGTGTGTTAAATGACGAGGACACACATTCCTTCTATCTATCCTAACAGGATGAAAAGATCAATGATGAAAGGAGAGACGGTGACAGAGAAACCTTGAGGAGACACCACTGAGAGCGAAGCAATAGCTTATGACTACTATGAAGTTCATCAACATATTAATCAAATCAAATGTTAATTTGTCACATGCGCCGAATACAACAGGTGTAGACCTCACAGTGAAATGCTTACTTACAAGCCCTTAACCAACAATGCATTTTTAAGAAAAATACCTTTAAAAATTAACAAATAAAAGTAACAAATAATTAAAGAGCAGCAGTAAAATAACAATAGCGAGGCTATATATGGGGGCACCGGTAAAGAGTCAATGCACTGTGGCCCTAGACTTGGTGCTCCGGTGCCGCTTGCCGTGCGGTAGCAAAGAGAACAGTCTATGACTAGGGTGGCTYGAGTCTTTGACAATTTTTAGTGCCACTGCCTGGTATAGAGGTCCTGGTGATGTACTGGGCCGTACGCACTCTGTAGTGCCTTGCGGTCGGATGCCGAGCAGTTGCCATACCAGGCAGTGATGCAACCTGTCAGGATGCTCTCGATGGTGCAGCTGAAGAACCTTTTGAGAATCTAAGGACCAATGCCAAATCTTTTCGGTCTCCTGGGGGGGAATAGGTTTTGTCGGGCCCTCTTCACGACTGTCTTGGTGTGTTTGGACCATGTTAGTTTGTTGGGGATGTGGACGCCAAGGAACTTCAAGCTCTCAACCGGCTCCACTACAGCCCTGTCGATGAGAATGGGGACGTGCTCGGTCCTCCTTTTCCTTTAGTCCACATTCATCTCCTTTGTCTTTGATCACGTTGAGGGAGAGGTTGTTGTCCTTGCACCACACGGTCAGGTCTCTGACCTCCTCACTATAGGCTGTCTCGCCGTTATCGGTGATCAGGCCTACCACTGTTGTGTCATCGGCAAACTTAATGATGGTGTTGGAGTCGTGCCTGGCCGTGCAGTCATGAGTGAAAAGGGAGTACAGGATGGGACTGAGCATGCACCCCTGAGGAGCCCCCAATGTTGAGGATCAGCGTGGCGGATATGTTGGTACCTACCCTTACCACCTGGGGGCGGCTCATCAGAAAGTCCAGGATGCAGAGGGAGGTGTTTAGTCTCAGGGTTAGCTTAGCTTAGCTTAGTGATGAGCATTGAGGGCACTATGGTGTTGAACGCTGAGCTGTAGTCAGTGAATAGCATTCTCAAATCGGTGTTCCTTTTGTTCAGATGTGAAAGGGCAGTGTAGAGTGCAATAGAGATTGCTTCATCTGTGGATCTGTTTGGGCGGTATGCAAATTAGGGTGGGTCTAGGATTTCTGGGATAGTGGTGTTGATGTGTTGATGTGTTACCAACCGCATGTTAGCGCCAGATAACAATCAGTGGTATCCTCCTCACACAGTAGGCCATACCTGGCTTTAGCTAAATCTGAAAGCAGTGTCAATCATGTGTCGACTGTCAAAACATATTTAGTTCTATGTGATAGAAGAGATATGGTTTTGGAAGCAGTTTGACTTAACTTTGTGGTTAAGGGTTGAACTCAACCAGGGTTTAAAGACAGGAGCTCAGTGCTCTAAGGGCCCAATTCAGACTTGAAGTAAATAGATTTAACATGGACTTAAGTCCATGAAACATGGATATAAGTTTTTTTCTTTTTTTTTACCTAAGGCCATGTTAACTCTACTTATCTCAAGTATGAATTGGACTTCAATACAGTGCACAAAAATATTAATGCAACATGCAACAATTTCAAAGATTTTACTGAGTAAAGGTTCATAAACTCAGTAAAAAAGGAAACGTCCTCTAACTGTCAACTGCGTTTATTTTCAGCAAACTTAACATTTGTAAATATTTGTATGAACATAACAAGATTCAACAACTGAGACATGAACTGAAAAAGTTCCACAGACATGTGACTAACAGAAATAGAACAATGTGTCCCTGAACAAAGGGGGGGGTCAAAATCAGAAGTAACAGTCAGTATCTGGTGTGGCCACCAAGTGCATTAAGTACTGCAGTACAGCGCCTCCTCATGGACTGGACCAGATTTGCAAGTTCTTGCTGTGAGATGTTACCCCACTCTTCCACCAATGCACCTGCAAGTTCCCGGACATTTCTGGGGGGAATGGCCCTAGCCCTCACCATCCGATCCAACAGGTCCCAGGCGTGCTCAATGGGATTGAGATCCAGGCTCTTCACTGGCCATGGCAGAATAACGCACAGAACGAGCAGTCTGGCTGGTGTCATGCTGGAGGGCCATGTCAGGATGAGCCTGCAGGAAGGGTACCACATGAGGGAGGAGGATGTCTTCCCTGTAACGCACAGTGTTGAAATTGTCTGCAATGACAACAAGCACAGTCCGATGAAGCTGTGACACACACATCCATCTCCAAATCGATCTCGCTCCAGAGTATAGGCCTCAGTGTAACGCTCATTTCTTRGACGATAAACGCAAATCCGACTGTCACCCCTGGTGAGACAAAACCGCGACTCGTCAGTGAAGAGCATTTTTGGCCAGTCCTGTCTGGTACAGCGACAATGGGTTTGTGCCTATAGGTGACGTTGTTGCCGGTGATCTATGGTGAGGACCTGCCTTACATCAGGCCTACAAGCCCTCAGTCCAGCCTCGCTCAGCCTATTACGGACAATCTGAGCACTGATTGAGGGATTGCGCGTTCCTGGTGTAACTCGGGCAGTTGTTGTTGCCATCCTGTACCTGTCCCGCGGGTGTGATGTTCGGATGTACCGATCCTGTGCAGGTGTTGTTACATGTGGTCTGCCACTGCGAGGATGATCAGCTGTCCATCCTGTCTCCCTGTAGCGCTGTCTTAGGCGTCTCACAGTACGGACAGCAATTTATTGCCCTGGCCACATCTGCAGTCCTCATGCCTCCTTGCAGCATGCCTAAGCCACGTTCACGCAGATGAGCAGGGACCCTGGGCATCTTTCTTTTGGTGTTTTTCAGAGTCAGTAGAAAGTCCTCTTTAGTGTCCTAAGTTTTCATAACTGTGACATTAATTACCTATTGTCTATAAGCTGTTYYTGTCTTAATAACCGTTCCACAGGTGCATGTCCATTAATTGTTTATGGTTCATTGAACAAGCATGGGAAACAATGTTTAAACCCTTTACAATGAAGATCTGTGAAGTTATTTGGATTCAAATTATCTTTGAAAGACAGGGTCCTGAAAAAGGGACGTTTCTTTTTTTGCTGAGTTTATAAGGAAATCAGTCAATTGAAATAAATGAATTAGGCCCTAATCTATGGATTTCACATGACTGGGAATACAGATATGCATCGGGTTGGTCACAGATACTGTATCTTAAAAAAAGGTAGTGCCATAGATCAGAAAACCAGTCAGTATCTGGTGTGACCTTCATTTGCCTCATGCAGCGCGACATATCTCCTTCGCATAGAGTTGATCAGGCTGTTGATTGTGGCCTGTGGAATGTTGTCCCACTCCTCTTCAATGGCTGTGCAAAGTTTCTGGATATTGGTGGGAACTGGAACACACTGTCGTACACGTGGATCCAGAGCATCCCAAACATACTCATTGGGTGACATGTCTGGTGAGTATGCAGGCCATGAAAGAACTGGGACATTTTCAGCTTCAGGAATTGTGTACAGATCCTTGCGACATGGGGCCATGCATTATCATGCTGAAACATGAGGTGAAGGTGGCTGATGAATGGCATGACAATGGGCCTCAGGATCTCATCATGTTATCTCTGTGCATTCAAATTGCCATAGATTTTTACATTTACATTTTTGTCATTTAGCAGACGCTCTTATCCAGAGCGACATACAGGAGCAATTAGGGTTAAGAGCCTTGCTCAAGGGCACATTGACAGATTTTCACCTAGTTGGCTTGGGGATTCGATCCAGCGACCTTTCAGTTACTGGCCAAAAGCTCTTAACCGCTAGGCTACCTTTCGCTTGATAAAATGCAATTGTATTTGTTGTCCGTAGCTTATGCCTGGCCATACCATAACCCCACCACCACCATTGGGCACTCTGTTCACGACGTTGACATACTGTCTGGCATCTGCCCGGTACAGTTGAAACTGGGATTCATACATGAAGAGCACAAGTCTCCAGTGTGCCAGTGGCCATCGAAGGTGAGCATTTGCCCACTGAAGTCTGTTACGACACCGAACTGCAGTCAGGTCAAGACCCTGGTGAGGATGACGAGCACCCATATGAGCTTCCCTGAGACGGTTTCTGACAGTTTGTGCTGAAATTCTTCAGGATGTACAAACCCACAGTTTCATCAGTTGTCCGGGTGGCTGGTCTCAGACAATCCTGCAGGCGAAGAAGCCGGTTGTGGAGGTCCTGGGCTGACGTGGTCACACTTGGTCTGCGGCTGTGAGGCCGGTTGGACGTACTGCCAAATTCTCAAAAACAACGTTGGAGACAGATWATGGTAGAGAAATTAACATTCAATTGTCTGGCAACAGCTCTGGTGGACATTGCTGCAGTCAGCATGCCAATTGCACGCTGCTTCAAAATTTGAGACATCTGTGGCATTGTGCTGTGAGACAAAATTGCACATTTTAGAGTGGCCTTTTATTGTCCCCGGCACCTGTGTAATGACCATGCTGTTTTTTAAATATTTTTTATATTTTATTTTTGCATTTTCCAATTACGAACATTCAAAACAAAAGTGAAAAGATATTAGACAACAATATGACAAAGTGACAGYGCGTAAATTAAAAAAWATATATATATAATTATATATACAAACATACAGTAAATAAGTCATAATAAAGAGTGAATGACGTAGCAAAGTGTAAAAAGTGTAGCAAAGACTGAGTTGATTATTTGTATTTAAAACATGAATTCTGGTTATTTGCTATTCATTAGAAAAGTTTGAAGCCTAAAAAACGGGTCACCTGCCATAAGCTACATATTATACATTACGTGTGAAACATTATATAAGGATAATATAGAGATTCAATCAATGTGATGTGAGATTCTCCATATAGTCAATAAAAGGTTGCCAAATTCTGTAAAATGTCTAACTTATTCCTCAAGCAGTAAGTGATTTTCTCCAGTGGGATACAACTATTAACTTCCGATAGCCACATTGCAACCGGCAGGGGGGAATCCGATTTCCATTTCAAAGCAATGCATTTCTTGGCAATCGCTAGCAATATTTCTGTTAGCTTAATAGTATGGCTTTGCCTAAGATTGGAGTTAGTAAAGTTACCCAGTAGACAGACCTCCGGGTCTAAAGGGAATGCAACCCCGTGAATTGAGGATATGGTACCGCATACCCCCTGCCAGAAACCGTGTAGTTTTGAACACTGCCAAGTGGAATGGAGGAATGTTCCTTCATCTGAGCCACATCTAAAACATAAGGAGGAGATATCAGGGTTGAACTTGTGCAGTCTAGATGGGGTGATATAGAGCTGATGGAGGAAATTAAACTGGATCAGTCTGTATCTGGAGTTCAATGTGGAAGTAACACCATCCCTGCATAGGTCACTCCATAGACCCTCATCAAGATCAATACCCAGATCTATTTCCCGTCTAAGTCGGGGGTTTATCTAGCCCAGGCAGTGTTAGTCCTGACAAGAGCATTCTAAACATGAGAAATGGTCTTAAACAGTGGGTGGTCTGCGTGGCAGAGTTGTTCAATAGGTGACATCTTAGGTAGGTTCCATTGTCCCTTAAGAGTCCCCCTAATAAAGTTTTGTAGTTGTAGGTAGCTAAAGAAGTCCCTGTTAGGCAAGTGGTATTTCTGTTTCAGCTGATCAAAAGACATAAGAACTCCCTCCTCATAACAATATTCCAGAAGAGTGATCCCCTTATCAGACCATGGTCTAAAGTTACTATTCTTGGAAAAACATAGGGATCAATCTATTGTTCCATAAAGGGGTTTTAGCGGAAAGAAATCCCTCTCGTCTGAACAGCTCATGCAGTTTGCACCATGCCAGGACAGKATGTATGATTAAAGGGTTGTCTGTGATGGTTTTTATAGATTTTCTGTCCCATTTGTAAAACAATTCTGCCCCAGTGTCATCATTTACCTCAAACTTTTCAATGTTCAACCATGAAGGAGAGGGACGAACCGTCTGGTCAGCTTGTCGAGAGAGGAAAAGAATGCTGCGGGCACAGGGATAAGTAGAAATTGAAACAAATATAGAAATCTGGGCAGGACATTCATTTTAATTACATTGATTCTACCCAGTAGAGTGAGAGGCAAGTCCATCCGTTTACACAGGTCACTCTCCACCTTTTGCAACAAGCTGGCCAGATTGAGTTTATAGAGGTTCTTCAGGTTATCATCCACCATTATGCCCAAATATGTGAAGCCCATAGGCGACCATCTAAAAGGAAACATGTGCTTGATGGTATGGTGGTCAAAGACAGACAACGGTAAGATTTCGCTTTTATCAAAATTGACCTTATTTCCAGAGAAAGAACTATAACACTGTAGTAGGATCTGCAAGTGAGAGAGGGAATGTTCTGGGTTTGTTAGAAATAAGATAAGGTCGTCCGCAAAGAGTGATAACTTATGGGTATGGGGGCCCACCTCAAAGCCATGTATGTCAGGGCACGTTCTAATAGCTTCAGCCAACGGTTCGATGGCGAGGGCAAGGAGGTGGGGGCTAATTGGGCAACCTTGTCTGTTCCCCCTATAGAGAGGGAAAGAGGAGGAAGTAATCCCATTGGTAACAATCCTAGCTTTAGGAGATTTGTAGAGTGATTTTATCAAATTTACAAACACGGTACCTAAACCAAACTTTTCCAAGACGCGAAAGAGGTATGGCCATTCAACCCTATCACAGGCCTTTTCAGCGTCGAGGGAGACTGTTAGCAAGGTGAATTATATCAAAGAACCTTCTGAGATTATTGGAGGACAATCTATTAATTATGAAGCCAGTCTGATCTGGGTTGACCAACAGGGGACTGACTCCAGTCTCTTAGATAGCATTTTGGTGACCAGTTTACAATCTGTGTTAAGGAGAGAGATTGGTCTATAGGAGGCGCACTTTAGCGGGTTTTTCCCTTTCTTGTGGATTACAGTAATCACTGCTTGAGAGAAAGACTCTGGAAAGCAGTTGTCTTCCCCATTTTATTTAAGTACCTCCATAAGGTAGGGGACCAACAGCTCCATCAATTCTTTATAGAACTCTGGAGGGAAGCCATCCTCCCCAGGAGATTCATTAGAAGGTAAGGATTTAACGGCCTCCAACAATTCAGGAACTGAGAACTGTTCACTCAGTCTGTCTTCCTCTGACAGGCATGGGAGGTTGGGAGAGGAGAGAAAGGAGTCAATCTCTGATAGATCATCGCTTGATTGGGAAGTYTAGAGGTCTTCGTAGTATTTCTTAAAAGTATCCTTAATATCAGTAGGGTCAAAAGATACCTCATTAGTAAGAGTTTCTATAGCATTAATTGTCCTCTTACTTTCCTCTGCTTTCAGTTGCCATGCCAATACTTTGTGTGCTTTCTCTCCAAGCTTGTAATAACGCTGTTTTGATTTAGTGATGGCCCTCTCAGCTTGATATGTGTTCAGAGTATTATATTTCCGGTTTTTATTTACCAAAAGCCTGTATAGATCTTTAGTCGGGCCTCTTTGGTAGGTTTTCTCTAGCTCAGAGATTTCAGATTCAAGGACATTCAGTTCAGCACCGTGTTTTCTCTTCAACCCTTTAGTATAGGAAATGATCTGTCCCCTCAGATAGGCTTTCAATGTGTCCCAAAGAATGAAACTGTCAGGAGTGGAGGGTTTGTTTGTCAAAGTAAAAATATTGATCTGCTCTTTGATGAATGCACAAAATTCAGGTTGCTTCAGGAGTGCAGAATTTAGTCTCCATCTATATGCTCCATTTACCTTGGTAGGAATGGAGATTGATAATACCAGAGGAGAATGGTCACTAAGCAATTTGGGGAGATACTCGATATCTAACACTCTATGAAACAGTTGGGTCGATAGTAAAAAGTTATCTATGCGTGTGTGTGTCTTGTGTGGGTGTGAATAAAAAGAGTAGTCCCTATCCTGTGGGTGCAACTGTCTCCAGATGTCTAGCAAATTAAGATATTTCATGAATGGCATGGTGAGCTTGCTGGCTTTGGTAAGAAGTGAGGGTTTATCAGAGGACCTATCAAGAACTGTATCTAAACAAAACATTTAATCTCCTCCAACCAGTAGCCATCCTGGTGGTACTTGAGCAACCTGAAGGAAGACATTCTGAATTAACATATGGTCATCAAAGTTAGGAACATAAATATTCAATAGCGTCCAAGACTCCGAAAATGCACATGATAGCCCGCTTGATAGCCCGCTTAGCTGCCAAACAAGATTCTCTGCTCTGATGAAACCAAGATTAAACTCTTTGACATGAATGCCAAGCYTCACATCTGGAGGAAACCTGGCACCATCCCTATGGTGAAGTATGGTGGTGGTGGCAGCATCATGCTGTGGGGATGTTTTTCAGCAGCAGAGACTGGGAGACTAGTCAGGATCGTGGGAAAGAAGAACAGAGCGAAGTACTGAGAGATCCTTGATGAAAACCAGCTCCAGAGCGCTCAGGACCTCAGACTGAGGCGAATGTTCACCTTCCAACAGGACAACGACCCTAAGCACACAGCCAAGACAATGCAGTAGTGGCTTCGGAACAAGTCTCTGAATGTCCTTGAGTGGACCAGCCATAGCCCGGACTTGAACCCGATCGTACAGCTCTTGAGAGACCAGAAAATATCTGTGCAGCGACGCTCCCCATCCAACCTGACAGAACTTGAGAGGATCTGAAGAGAAAAATGGGAGAAACTCCCCAAATACAGGTGTGCCAAGCTTGTAGCACCCTACCCAAGAAGACTTGAGACCGTAATCGCTACCAAAGGTGCGTCAACAAAGCACTGAGTAAAGGGTCTGAATAGTTATGTGAATGTGATATGTCAGTATTTTTTTCAATACATTTGCAGAAATTTTAAATCTGTTTTTGCTTTGTCATTATACGGTATTGTGTGTGGATTGATTATTTTATAATAAAGCTATAACGTAACAAAATGTGGAAAAAGTCAAGGGGTCTGAACACTTTCTGAATGCACTGTATTTACTCTGGATATGCTCTGGATAAGAGCGTTTGCTAAATGACGTAAATATTTGTTAGCTCTCCAGTGATCAAACTATCGTGCCAGTCAACAAACTTTGACTATACTGTCTCCTCCAAGAACAGACCTAGCTAGATTGATTGTCAGAAACATAGCCCTAGCCCTTAACATGAGTCCAATTCCATTGCATTAGATTGGGTCATTGGATGTCCCCTTTAGACTTGTAATGGAAATGCCCACGAAACTCCGGACAATGCCTAAATGATCGGCCTAAACGCAAATTTGCAGGGGCTCAACAATCTAATCCTTGTTTTTAGGACACTATACACGAAATTAATCATTTAACCAAATATTTAGGAAGAGTTCATCATTTATTGCAGTCTGTGAAGGAAGCAATAACATGAAAAAAGTGGTAAGCAAGTCATGRCCAAAAAACAGATTTCCATCAAGTGAAACAAATGTATTGTGCTAGAGGTTTCATGATGCTTGTACCTAAACCAGTGCTTGACTTGGACTGAAATGGGTACCGTTACTAATTTTGGGTGCCGGTACTGTTTACATTTACAGTTGAAGTCGGAAGTTTACATACACTTAGGTTGGAGTCATTAAAACTTGATTTTTAACCACTCCACAAATTTGCATGACACATGTCATTTTTCCAACAATTGTTTACAGACAGATTATTTCACTTATAATTCACTGTATCACAATTCCAGTGGGTCAGAAGTTTACATACACTAAGTTGACTGTGCCTTTAAACAGCTTGGAAAATTGCAGAAAAATATGTCATGGCTTTAGAAGCTTCTGATAGGCTAATTGACATCATTTGAGTCAATTGGAGGTGTACCTGTGGATGTATTTTCAAGGCCTACCTTCAAACTCAGTGCCTATTTACTTGACATCATGGGAAAATCAAAAGAAATCAGCCAAGACTTCAGAAAAAGAAGTGTCCAAACACCTGAAGGTACCACGTTCATCTGTACAAACAATAGTACGCAAGTATAAACACCATGGGACTACGCAGCCGTCATACCGCTCAGGAAGAGACGCGTTCTGTCTCCTAGAGATGAATGTACTTTGGTGCGAAAAGTGCACATCAATCCCAGAACAACAGCAAAGGACCTTGTGAAGATGCTGGAGGAAACAGGTACAAAGGTATCTATATCCACAGTAAAACGAGTCATATATCGACATAACCTGAAAGGCCGCTCAGCAAGGAAGAAGCCACTGCTCCAAAACCGGCATAAAAGCAAAAGACTCTGGTTTGCAACTGCACGTGGGGACAAAGATCGTACTTTTTGGAGAAATGTCCTCTGGTCTGATGAAACAAAAATATAACTATTTGGCCATAATGACCATCGTCATGTTCGGAGAAGAAAGGGGGAGCCTTGCAAGCCGAAGAACACCATCCCAACCGTGAAGAACGGGGGTGGCAGCATCATGTTGTGGGGCTGCTTTGCTGCAGGAGGGACAGGTGCACTTCACAAAATTGATTGCATCATGAGGGTGCAAAATTATGTGGATATATTGAAGCAATATCTGCAAGACATCAGTCAGGAAGTTGAAGCTTGGTCGCAAATGGGTCTTCCAAATGGACAATGACCCCAAGCATACTTCCAAAGTTGTAGAAAAATGACTTAAGGACAACAAAGTCAAGGTATTGGAGTGGCCATCACAAAGCCTTGACCTCAATCCTATAGAAAATGTGTGGGCAAAACTGAAAAAAGCTTGTGCGAGCAAGGAGGCCTACAAACCTGACTCAGTTACACCAGCTCTGTCAGGAGGAATGGGCCAAAATCCACCCAACTTATTGTGGGAAGCTTGTGGAAGGCTACCCGAAACATTTGAGCCAAGTTAAACAATTTGAAGGCAATGTTACCAAATACTAATTGAGTGAATGTAAACTTCTGACCTACTGGGAATGTGATGAAATAAATAAAAGCTGAAATAAATAATTATCTCTACTCTGACATTTCATTGGTAAATTACCTTTTAATGGCGTCAGACCAAGGCTCTGCATCTGTCATCGTGTTCCTAGACCCTAGTGTTGCTTATGACACCCTCGATCACCACATTCTTTTGGAGAGATTAGAAACCCTAACTGGTCTACACAGACAAGTTCTTGCCTGGTTTAGTCTTATCTGTTGGAAAGATATCAGTTCGTCTCTACGGAAGGTTTGTCCTCTGACAAATCAATTGTATGTTTCAGCGTTCCTCAAGGTTCCCTTCTAGGACCACTATTGTTTTCACTATATATTCTATCTCTTGGTAATGTCATTCGGGAAACACAATGTCAACTTTCACTGCTTTGCAGATGACACACAGCTGTACATTTCGATGAAACATGGTGAAGCCCCAAAATTGCCTACCCTGGAAGACTGTGTTTCAGACATAAGGAAGTGGATGGCGGCAAATGTTTTACTTTTAAACTCGGACAAAACAGAGATGCTAGTTCTAGGTCCCAAGAAACAAAGAGATCTGCTGTTTGATCTGACAATTAATCTTGATGGTTGTACAGTCGTCTTAAAAAAAACTGTGAAGGACCTTGGCGTTACTCTGGACCCTGATCTCTCTTTTGACGAACATATCAAGAATACTTCAACGACAGCTTTTTTCTGTCTTCGTAACAAGTCAAATCAAATCTAAGTTTATTTGTCACATGCGCGTGCTTACTTACAGGCTCTAACCAATAGTGCAAAAAAGGTATTAGGTGAACAATAGGTAAGTACAGAAATTAAAACAACAGTAAAAAGACAGTGAAAAACAGTAGCGAGGCTAAATACATTAGCGAGGCTATAAAAGTAGCGAGGCTACATACAGACACCGGTTAGTCAGGCTGATTGAAGTAATATGTACATGTCTCAGCCTCCAGTATTTATGCTGCAGTAGTTTGTGTTGGGGGGCTAGGGTCAGTTTCTTATATCTGGAGTTATTCTCCTGTCTTATCCGGTGTCCTGTGTGAATTTAATTTTAAGTATGCTCTCTCTAATTCTCTCTTTCTCTCTCTCGGGGGGACCTGAGCCCTAGGACCATGCCTCAGGACTACCTGGCATGATGACTCCTTGCTGTCCCCAGTCCACCTGGCCGTGCTGCTGCTCCAGTTTCAACTGTTCTGCCTGCTGCTATGGAACCCTGACCTGTTCACCGGACGTGCTACCTGTCCCAGACCTGCTGTTTTCAACTCTCTAGAGACAGACTGCAGGAGCGGTAGAAGATACTCTTAATGATCAGCTATGAAAAGCCAACTGACATTTACTCCTGAGGTGCTGACTTGCTGCACCCTCGACAACTACTGTGATTATTATTATTTGACCATGCTGGTAATTTATGAACATTTGAACATCTTGGCCATGTTCTGTTATAATCTCCACCCGGCACAGCCAGAAGAGGACTGGCCACCCTCATAGCCTGGTTCCTCTCTAGGTGTCTTCCTAGGTTTTGGCCTTTCTAGGGAGTTTTTCCTAGCCACCGTGCTTCTACACCTGCATTGCTTGCTGTTTGGGGTTTTAGGCTGGGTTTCTGTACAGCACTTTGATATATCAGCTGATGTAAGAAGGGCTATATAAATACATTTGATTTGATGTAGATATGGTTAAAGTGACTATGCATATATGATGAACAGAGAGTAGCGGTAGCGTAAAAGAAGGGTTGGCGGATGGTGGGTGGCGGGAACAAATGCAGATAGCCGGTTAGCCAATGTGCGGGAGTTCTGGTTGGTCGGGCAAATTGAGGTAGTATGTAGATATGTACATGAATGTATAGTTAAAGTGATATGCATATATGATAAACAGAGAGTAGCAGCAGCGTAAAAAGAGGGGTTGGGGGGCACACAATGCAAATAGTCCGGGTAGCCATTTGATTATCTGTTCAGGAGTCTTATGGCTTGGGGGTAAAACTGTTGAGAAGCCTTTTTGTCCTAGACTTGGCACACCGGTACTGCTTGCCATGCGGTAGTAGAGAGAACAGTCTATGACTGGAGTGGCTGGGGTTATTGACTATTTTTAGGGCCTTCCTCTTACACCGCCTGGTATAGAGGTCCTGGATGGCAGGCAGCTTAGCCCCAGTGATGTACTGGGCCATATGCATTACCCTCTGTAGTGCCTTGCGGTGGGAGGCTGAGCAAATGCCGTACGAGGCAGTGATGCAACCAGTCAGGATGCTCTCGATGTTGCAGCTGAAGAACCTTTTGAGGATCTCAGGACCCATGCCAAATCTTTTAGTTTCCCGAGGGGGAATAGGCTTTGTCGTGCCATCTTCACGACTGTCTTGGTGTGTTTGCCCCATTCTAGTTTGTTGATGATGTGTACACCAAGGAACTTGACGCTCTCAACCTGCTCCACTACAGACCCGTCAATGAGAATGGGGGCGTCCTCCTTTTCCTGTAGTCCACATCATCTCCTTAGTCTTGGTTACGTTGAGGGACGGTTGTTATTCTGGCACCACCCGGCCAGGTCTCTGACCTCCTCCATATAGGCTGTCTCGTCCCTTGTTGGTGATCAGGCCTACACTGTTGTGTAGTCCGCAAACTTAAAACCAGTTATGGACAGGGGGCAGTGTTTCCACTTTGAACGAATTTTGTACCCAAACGGATATTTCCTCCTACTCTGCCCCAGAAGGTAATACATGCATATTATTATTACTATTGTATGGAAAACACTCTGAAGTTTCTAAAACTGTTTGAATTATGTCTGTAAGTAGAACAGAACTCATTTGGCAGACAAAAACCTGAGAAGACTTCCACACAGGAAGTGAGAACTCGATTTTCAAAACAGTGCCAAATGATACCCCTTCTAGTTATTGATAAGCAAACAATTCCTAGGGCTTCCACTAGATGTCACCGTCTTTAGATTTTAGTTATATGATTCTACTATAAAGGAGGGGCTCATAGGAGCTATTTTAGTGGGTGGTCGTCAGAATTCTCAGTCTCTTTTGCGCGCGAGAGAGAGTGCTCTCGTTCCAATGCTCTTTCTTCAGACAATGAAATTCTCCAGTTGGATCCTTATTAATAATTAATGTAAAACACATACTAAATATGGATTGCATACATCATTTCACTTGTTTTTACGACCTGTAACGGAACTTTTTGAGTTTTTGTCTGGAGGGATTGCTTGTGCGTCATGAAAATGGATTTGTGGGCTGAACATGCTAACAACAAGTGGCTAAAATGATGGGCTGTAACGGCCGTTCTTCTCCTCTTCGCTTGAAGAGGAGGAGTAGGGATTGGACCAAAGCGTAGCGTGTTGTGAAGACATAATGCAGTTTAATAAAGTAAAGTCGAAACACGAAAACACTTAAACAAACTACAAAACAAATAAATGATGTAGACAGACCTGGACTTGATTGCTTACAAATAAACGAAGAACGCACGAAACAGGAACAGAATACATACACGAACGACAAAACGAAACAGTCCCGTGTGGTAAACATACAGACACAGGAGACAACCACCCACCAACAAACAATGTGAAACAACCTACCTTAATATGGTTCTCAGAGGAAACGTAAACACCTGCCTCTAATTGAGAACCATATCAGGCAACCCAATAACCAACATAGAAACAATAACATAGAATGCCCACCCCAACTCATGCCCTGACCAACTAAACACATACAAAAACAAGAGAAAAACAGGTCAGGAACGTGACATGGCGCTTTATGGAACTTTTCAGTCATTTCTGTCGAACTGGGAATCCTGGGAGTGCCTTCTGATGAAGTTAATTATCT
>NC_036843.1:16722643-16727212 GCF_002910315.2 Salvelinus sp. IW2-2015
CAAAGAACCGGCATAAAAAAGCAAGACTCTGGTTTGCAACTGCACGTGGGGACAAAGATCGTACTTTTGGAGAAATGTCCTCTGTCTGATGAAACAAAAATATAACTATTTGCCATAATGACCATCGTCATGGTCGGAGAAGAAAGGAGCCTTGCAAGCCGAAGAAACACCATCCCAACCGCGAAGAACGAAGGGGGTGGCAGCATCATGTTGTGGGGCTGCTTTGCTGCAGGAGGACAGGTGCACTTCACAAAATTGATTCATCATGAGGTGCAAAATTATGGTGAATATTGAAGCAATATCTCAAGACATCAGTCAGGAAGTTGAAGCTTGGTCGCAAATGGGTCTTCCAAATGGACAATGACCCCAAGCATACCTCCAAAGTTTAGAAAATGACTTAAGACAACAAAGTCAAGGTATTTGAGTGGCCATCACAAAGCCTTGACCTCAATCCTATAGAAAAATGTGTGGGCAAAACTGAAAAAAAGCTTGTCGAGCAAGGAGGCCTACAAACCTGACTCAGTACACCAGCTCTGTCAGGAGGAATGGGGCCAAAATCCACCCAACTTATTGTGGGAAGCTTGTGGAAGGCTACCCGAACGTTTGAGCCAAGTAAACAATTTGAAGGCAATGTTACCAAATACTAATTGAGTGAAATGTAAACTTCTGACCTACTGGGAATTGATGAAAATAAAATAATAAGCTGAAATAAATAATTATCTCTACTCTGACATATTCTCATTGGTAAATTACCTTTTAATGGCGTCAGACCAAGGCTCTGATCTGTCACTCTGTTCCTAGACCCCTAGTTTGCTTATATACCCTCATCACAGCCTTTTTAATGATAGAAACCCTACTGTCTACCACATATTTCTTGCCATGAGTTAGTATCAACCCTAATGGTCATACCAGATCAAGAGTTGTCCTCTGAGTCTTTACGTTTCAATAAATCACGTTCGTCTCTTCAGGAAGGTTTGTCCTCTGACAAATCAATTGTATGTTTCAGCGTTCCTCAAGGTTCCCTTCTAGACCACTATTGTTTCACTTAATATTTCTATCTCTTGTAATGTCATCGGGAAACACAATGTCAACTTTCACTGCTTTCAGATGACACACAGCTTACATTTCGATGAAACATGGTGAAGCCCCAAAATTGCCTACCCTGGAAGACTGTGTTTCAGACATAAGGAAGTGATGGCGGCAAATGTTTTACTTTAAACTCGGACAAAACAGAGATGCTAGTCTAGGTCCCAAGAAACACAGAAGATCTGCTGTTTGATCTGACAATAATCTTGAAGGTTGTACAGTCGTTTCTAAAAAAAACTAGACCTTGGCGTTACTCTGACCCTGATCTCTCTTTTGACGAACATATCAAGAATACTTCAACGACAGCTTTTTCTGTCTTCGTAACAAGTCAAATCAAATCTAAGTTTATTTGTTCACATGCGCGTGCTTACTTACAGCTCTAACCAATAGTGCAAAAAATATTAGTGAACAATAGGTAAGTACAGAAATTAAAACAACAGTAAAAAGACAGTGAAAAAACAGTAGCAGCTAAATACATTAGCGAGGCTATAAAAGAGTCGAGGCGCACATACAGACACCGGTTAGTCAGGCTGATTGAAGTAATATGTACATGTCTCAGCCTCCAGTATTTATGCCAGTAGTTTGTTTTGTGTCTAGTCAGTCTTATATCTGGAGTTATTCTCCTGTCTTATCCTGTCCTGTGTGAATTTATAAGATATCTCTCTCTTATTCTCTCTTCTCTCTCTCGGGGGACCTGAGCCTAGGACCATGCCTCAGGACTACCTGGCATGATGACTCCTTGCTGTCCCCAGTCCACCTGCCGTGCTGCTGCTCCAGTTTCAACTGTTCTGCCTGCTGCTATGGAACCCTGACCTGTTCACCGGACGTGCTACCTGTCCCAGACCTGCTGTTTTCAACTCTCTAGAGACTGCAGGAGCGGTAGAGATACTCTTAATGATCAGCTATGAAAAGCCAACTGACATTTACTCCTGAGTGCTGACTTGCTGCACCCTCGACAACACTGTCATACTTATATATTGACCATGCTGGTAATATTATGAACATTTGAACACTCTTGGCCATGTTCTGTATAATCTCCACCCGGCACAGCCAGAAGAGACTGGCCACCCCTCAATAGCCCTGTGCTCTCTAGGCTGTCTTCCTAGGTTTTGGCCTTTCTTAGGAGTTTTCCTACTAGCACACGTGCTTCTACACCTGCATTGCTTGCCTGTTTGGGGTTTAGGCTGGAGTTTCTGTACCAGCACTTCTGATTATATCAGCTGATTGTAAGAAGGCGTATATACAATACATTTGATTTGATTAGAAATTGCGTCTCAGAATGAACATAAGTGCCATAAATATACAACAAGAGTAACAACGCTGAGAAAACCGAGCCTGCGTGAAACAAAGAAGCGTTAGGACGGATCTCGTTGGCCATCGCCAGGGCGGGACGACCTCAATGCAATAGCCCGTGTTAAGCCATATGTGCTGCCAAGTTCTGGAGAATTGGTCGGGGCACCAATTCTGACCAGTAAATTGAGGTAGTATGTAGATATGTACATGAATGTATAGTTAAAGTGACTATGCATATATGATAAACAGAGAGTAGCAGCAGCGTAAAAAGAGGGGTTGGGGGGGCACACAATGCAAATAGTCCGGGTAGCCATTTGATTATCTGTTCAGGAGTCTTATGGCTTGGGGGTAAAAACTGTTGAGAAGCCTTTTTGTCCTAGACTTGGCACACCGGTACTGCTTGCCATGCGGTAGTAGAGAGAACAGTCTATGACTGGAGTGGCTGGGGTTATTGACTATTTTTAGGGCCTTCCTCTTACACCGCCTGGTATAGAGGTCCTGGATGGCAGGCAGCTTAGCCCCAGTGATGTACTGGGCCATATGCATTACCCTCTGTAGTGCCTTGCGGTGGGAGGCTGAGCAAATGCCGTACGAGGCAGTGATGCAACCAGTCAGGATGCTCTCGATGTTGCAGCTGWAGAACCTTTTGAGGATCTCAGGACCCATGCCAAATCTTTTTAGTTTCCCGAGGGGGAATAGGCTTTGTCGTGCCATCTTCACGACTGTCTTGGTGTGTTTGCCCCATTCTAGTTTGTTGATGATGTGTACACCAAGGAACTTGACGCTCTCAACCTGCTCCACTACAGACCCGTCAATGAGAATGGGGGCGTCCTCCTTTTCCTGTAGTCCACAATCATCTCCTTAGTCTTGGTTACGTTGAGGGACAGGTTGTTATTCTGGCACCACCCGGCCAGGTCTCTGACCTCCTCCATATAGGCTGTCTCGTCCCTTGTTGGTGATCAGGCCTACCACTGTTGTGTAGTCCGCAAACTTAAAACCAGTTATGGACAGGGGGCAGTGTTTCCACTTTGAACGAATTTTGTACCCAAACGGAATTTCCTCCTACTCTGCCCCAGAAGGTAATACATGCATATTATTATTACTATTGTATGGAAAACACTCTGAAGTTTCTAAAACTGTTTGAATTATGTCTGTAAGTAGAACAGAACTCATTTGGCAGACAAAAACCTGAGAAGACTTCCACACAGGAAGTGAGAACTCGATTTTCAAAACAGTGCCAAATGATACCCCTTCTAGTTATTGATAAGCAAACAATTCCTAGGGCTTCCACTAGATGTCACCGTCTTTAGATTTTAGTTATATGATTCTACTATAAAGGAGGGGCTCATAGGAGCTATTTTAGTGGGTGGTCGTCAGAATTCTCAGTCTCMTTTTGCGCGCGAGAGAGAGTGCTCTCGTTCCAATGCTCTTTCTTCAGACAATGAAATTCTCCAGTTGGATCCTTATTYATAATTAATGTAAAACACATACTAAATATGGATTGCATACATCATTTCACTTGTTTTTACGACCTGTAACGGAACTTTTTGAGTTTTTGTCTGGAGGGATTGCTTGTGCGTCATGAAAATGGATTATTTGTGGGCTGAACATGGCTAACAACAAGTGGCTAAAATGATGGGCTGTAACGGCCGTTCTTCTCCTCTTCGCTTGAAGAGGAGGAGTAGGGATTGGACCAAAGCGTAGCGTGTTGTGAAGACATAATGCAGTTTAATAAAGTAAAGTCGAAACACGAAAAACACTTAAACAAACTAACAAAACAAATAAATGATGTAGACAGACCTGGACTTGATTGCTTACAAATAAACGAAGAACGCACGAACAGGAACAGAATACATACACGAACGACAAAACGAAACAGTCCCGTGTGGTAAACATACAGACACAGGAGACAACCCCCACAACAAACAATGTGAAACAACCTACCTTAATATGGTTCTCAGAGGAAACGTAAACCACTGCCTCTAATTGAGAACCATATCAGGCAACCCATAACCAACATAGAAACAAATAACATAGAATCCCACCCCAACTCATGCCCTGACCAACTAAACACATACAAAAACAAGAGAAAAACAGGTCAGGAACGTGGACATGGGCTTTATGGAACTTTTCAGTCATTTCTGTCGAACTGGGAATCCTGGGAGTGCCTTCTGATGAAGTTAATTATCT
>NC_036843.1:16730055-16759874 GCF_002910315.2 Salvelinus sp. IW2-2015
TCTCTCCACAAAGGCGAATTCTTCGGTCCATTCGTCCTGAAATGTACGATACTCGTCATCTTTTTTTCTTTTCGCCATCTTCTTCGTCGAAGGGTTAGCTTTGAGCTAATGACCGAGCAGACTGATTCAAAAAGAGGCGTTTACCTGTTTTACCTAGCAACGGCCAACGTAGGCCAGTATCATTTAATTAAAATAATGGACAATTGRTCCTGCAGCCCTGAACAGGACATGAGCAGTGAAAAATCGATGGATGGATTAAAACAAGGAGTTGTAGCGATGAGACAAGATAGTAATTACTAGCGATTGGATACCACGAAAATTGGGGAGAAAAGGGGATAACATTTATTTTAAATGTTTTTATTTTATTTTTTAAAGTGAGAATATTTTGTTTTATCTACGAGCCAGATGCAATCATCAAAAGAGCCACACCTGGCTCGGGAGCCATAGGTTCCCGACCCCTGCGCTAGCGGAACCCCGGGGCTAGAAAGGTTAATGATGGTGTTGGAGTTGTGCCTGACCATGCAGTCGTGGGTTAACAGGGAGTACAGGAGGGGACTGAGCACGCACCCCTGGGGGGCTCCAGTGTTGAGGATCGGCGTGGCAGATGTGTTGCTACCTACCCTCACCACCTGAGGGCGGCCCGTCAGGAAGTCCAGGATCCAGTTGCAGATTGAGGTGTTTATTCTCTGGATCCTTCGCTGAGCGATGAGCTTTGAGGGCACCATGGTGTTGAACTCTGTAGTCATTTAGGCAGGTTGCCTTTTGTATTCTTGGGCACAGGGACTATGGTGGTCTGCTTGAAACATGTTGGTATTACAGACTCAATCAGGGACATGTTGAAAATGTCAGTGAAGACACCTGCCAGTTGGTCAGCACATGACCGGAGCACACGTCACGGTCATCCGTCTGGCCCCGCAGCCTTGTGTATGTTGACCTGCTTAAAGATCTTACTCACGTCAACTACGGAGAGCGTGATCACACAGTCGTCCGGAACAGCTGATGCTCTCATGCATGCCTCAGTGTTGCTTGCCTCGAAGCGAGCATAGAAGTGGTTTAGCTCGTCTGGTAGGCTCGTGTCACTGAGCAGCTCACGACTGTGCTTCCCTTTGTAGTCTGTAATAGTTTGCCCTGCCACATAAGACGAGCGTCGGAGCCGGTGTATTATGATTAAATCTTAGCCCTGTATTGGCACTTTGCCTTTTTGATGGTTCGTCGCAGGGCATAGCAGGATGTCTTGTAAGCTTCCGGTTTAGAGTCCCGCACCTTGAAAGCGGCAGCTCTACCCTTTAGCTCAGTGCGAATGTTYCCTGTAATTCAAAATAACATTGCAAAAATCTGATACTTTTTCTCAAATAATGATGCAGAAAAACTAATCCATGCTTTTGTCACTTCTAGAATAGACTACTGCAATGCTCTACTCTCCGGCTACCCGGATAAAGCACTAAATGAACTTCAGTTAGTGCTGAACACGGCTGCTAGAATCCTGACTAGAACCAAATATTTTMATCATATTACTCCAGTGCTAGCCTATCTACATTGGCTTCCTGTTAAGGCTAGGGACGATGTCAAGGTTTTACTGCTAACCTACAAAGCTTGTTCTTACCTACAGTATTTCTCCAATCTCTCCAATTTGGTCCTGCCGTACATACCTACACGTACGCTACGGTCACAAGAGGAAGGCCTCCTTATTGTCCCTAAAATGTCTAAGCAAACAGCTGGAGCAGGACTTTCTCCTATAGAGCTCTATTTTTTATGGAATGATCTGCCTATCCACGTGAGAGACGCAGACTCGGTCACGACCTTTAAGTCTTTACTGAAGACTCATCTCTACAGTAGGTCCTATGATTGAGTGTTGTTTGGCCCAGGTGTGCAAAGGTGAACGGCAAGGCACTGGAGTGACGAACTGCCCTTGCTGTCTCTGCCTGGCAGGCTCCCCTTTCTCCACTGGGATTCTCTGCCTCTGACCCTATTACGGGGGCTGAGTCACTGGATTACTAGTGCTCTTCCATACCATCCCTAGGAAGGGTGTGTCACTTGAGTGGGTTGAGTCACGTGATCTTCCTGTCCAGTTTTGCGCCCCATTGAGCTRGGACGGTAGAGGAGATCTTTATGGGCTATACTCAGCCTTGTCTCAGGGTAGTGAGTTGGTGGTCTGTTGATATCCCTCTATTTATTTATTATTATTWTWTTTTTTTTCACCTTCATGGCTGGGGGCAGTATTGAGTAGCTTGGATGAATAAGGTCCCCAGAGTAAACTGCCTACTACTCAGTCCCAGAAGCTAAGTATGCATATTATTAGTATATTTGGATATAAAACACTCTGAAGTTTCTAAAACTGTTTGAATGATGTCTGTGAGTATAACAGAAGTCATATGGCAGGCAAAAACCTGAGACAAAATCCAAGCAGGAAGTGGGACATCTGAGGTTTGTAGGTTTGCCTATCCAATGTACAGTGTCTTTGGGGTCATATTGCACTTCCCAAGGCTTCCACTAGATGTCAACAGTCTTTAGAACCTTGTTTGATGCTTCTACTGTGAAGAATGAGGGAAGGAGAGCTCTTTGAGTCAGGTGTCTGGCATGAGTTGATCACGCGTGCTCCCGTGAGAGCGACCTGCGTTCCATCGCATTTCTGAAGATAAAGGAATTCTCCGGTTGAAACATTATTGAAGATGTATGTTAAAAACATCCTAAAGATTGATTCTATACATTGTTTGACATGTTTCTACGAACTGTAATGACCTGAGCATCATCAATTTGGATTTTGGAACTAATCGCGCAAACAAAAAGGAGGTATTTGGACATAAATTATGGATGTTATCGAACAAAACAAACATTTATTGTGGAACTGGGATTCCTGGGAGTGCATTCTGATGAAGATCATCAAAGGTAAGTGAATATTTATAATACTATTTCTGACTTCTGTTGACTCCACAACATGGCGGATATCTGTATGGCTTGTTTGGGCTCTGAGCGCTGTACTCAGATTATAGCATGGTGTGCTTTTTCCGTAAAGTTTTTTTTAAATCTGACACAGCGGTTGCATTCAGGAGAAGTTTATCTAAAGTTCCATGTATAATACTTGTATCTTTTTTCAATGTTTATTATGAGTATTTCTGTAAATTGATGTGGCTCTCTCCAAAATCACCGATGTGTTGGAGGTAAAACATTACTGAACATAACGCGTCAATGTAAACTAAGATTTTTGGATATAAATATTGAACTTTATCGAACAAAACATACATATATTGTGTAACATGAAGTCCTATGAGTGTCATCTGATGAAGATCATCAAAGGTTAGTGATTAATTCTATCTCTATTTCTGCTTTTTGTGACTCCTTCTCTTGTCTGGAAAAATTGCTGTGTTTTCTGTGAATAGTACTGACCTAACATAATCGTTTGGTGTGCTTCACCGTAAAGCCTTTTTGAAATCGGACACTGTGGCTGAGTTTACAACAACTTTATCTTAAAATGGTGTAAAATACATGTATGTTTGAGGAATTTTAATTATGAGATTTATGTTTGTTTGAATTTGGCGCCCTGCACTTTCACTGGCTGTTGTCAAGTTGCTCCCGTTAACGGTATCTCAGCCATAAGAAGTTCATTTAACCAGGTAGGCTTGTTGAGAACAAGTTCTCATTTACAACTGTGACCTGGCCAAGAATAAAGCAAAGCAGTTCAATACATACAACAACACAGAGTTACACATGGAATAAACAAAAGTACAGTCAATAATACAGTTGAAGAAAATCTATATACAGTGTGTGCAAATGAGGTAAGATAAGGGAGGTAAAGGCAATAAATAGGCCATGTGTCACGTTCCGACCTGTTTTCTGTTGTTTTGTATGTGTTTAGTCGGTCAGGGCGTGAGTTGGGGTGGGTATTCTATGTATGTGTATCTATGTTGGTTAATGGGTTTACCTGATATGGTTCTCAATTAGAGGCAGGGTTTACGTTTCCTCTGATTGAGAACCATATAGGTAGGTTGTCACATTGTTTGTGTGTGGTTGTCTTTCGCTGTCTGTGTCTGTTTGCACCACACGGGACTGTTTCGTTTGTTCGTTCGTGTTTGTGTAGTCTATTTTCCTGTTCGTGCGTCTTCGTGTTATGTAAGTTCGTTTGTTCAGGTCTGTTGACTCCGTTTATTATTTTGTAAATTCTCAATTGTTTTTCGTGTTCGTCTTTATTCTTTAATAAACATCGTTATGTCAAATTCCCACGCTGCATATTGGTCATCTGATCCTTCTCGCCTCTCCTCGTCTGAGGAGGAGGCGAAGTAGACGTTCATTACAGAACCACCCACCAAACCCGGACCAAGCAGCGTGAGTACGAGCAGTGGCCCACTACACAGGAATCCTGGACATGGGAGGAAATAATGAGGAAAAGGACACTGGCTCACATTGGGGAATATCGCCGCGCTCGTGAGGAGATGGAGCAGCGAGAGCCCAAGATCGTGGTATGAGGAGCAGCACGGAGACGTGGCTGGAAGCCCGTGAAGAAACCCCAAAAATGTCTTGGGGGGGGGGGGGGGGGGCTAAAGGGTAGGTGGCGAGGGCAGGTAGGAGACCTGCGCCCACTTCCCAGGCTTACCGTGGAGAGCGGGAGTACGGGCAGACACCGTGTTACGCAGTGGAGCGCACGGTGCTCCTGTATGTGTTCATAGCCCGGTGCGGGTTATTCCACCTCCCCGCACTGGCAGGGCTAGATTGGGCATTGAGCCAGGTGCCATGAAGCCGGCTCAACGCGTCTGGTCTCCAGTGCGTCTCCTCGGGCCGGCATACATGGCACCAGCCTTACGCATGGTGTCCCCGGTTCGCCTACATAGCCCGGTGCGGGTTATTCCACCTCCCCGCACTGTCGGGCGACGGGGAGCATACAACCAGGTAAGGTTGGGCAGGCTCAGTGCTCAAGGAGCCAGTACGCTGCACGGTCCGGTATATCCGGCGCCACCTTCCCGCCCCAGTCCAGTACCACCAGTGCCTACACCACGCACCAGGCTTCCAGTGCGTCTCCAGAGCCATGTTCCTCCTCCACGCACTAGCCCTATGGGCGTGTCTCCAGCCGGTACCACCAGTTCCGGCCCACGCACCAAGCCTCCTGTGCGGCTCCAGAGCCCTGTACGCACTGTTCCTTCTCCCCGCACTCGCCCTGAGGTGCGTGTCTCCAGTCCGGTACCACCAGTTCCGGCACCACGCACCAGGCCTATAGTGCGCTCGAGAGTCAGGTGTGCCCTGGTCCTGCTCCCCGCACTAGCTTGAAGGTGCTTGTCCTTAGCCCGGTACCTCCAGTTCCGGTACCACGCACCAGGCCTACAGTGCGCCTAATCCGGCCAAAGCTGCCCGTCTGCTAAGCGCCATCTGAGCCATCCGTCTGCCCAGTGCCATCTGAGCCATCCGTCTGCCCAGTGCCATCTGAGCCATCCGTCTGCCCAGTGCCATCTGAGCCATCCGTCTACCCAGTGCATCTGAGCCATCCGTCTGCCCAGCACCGTCTGAGCCATCCGTCTGTCCCGAGCCATTAGAGCCGCCCGTCTGTCCCGAGCCGTCAGAGCCGTTCGTCAGTCAGGAGCCGCTAGAGCCACTTCGTCAGTCAGGATCCGCCAGAGCCGCCAACCAGACAGGATCTGCCAGAGCCGCCAACCAGACAGATTGCCAGAGCCGCCAGTCAGCCAGGATCCGCCAGAGCCGCCAGTCAGCCAGGATCCGCCAGAGCCGCCAACCAGACATGATCTGCCAGAGCCGCCAACCAGACAGGATCTGCCAGAGCCGCCAGTCAGCCAGGATCTGCCAGACCGCCAGTCAGCCAGGATCTGCCAGAGCCGCCAGTCAGCCAGGATCTGCCAGAGCCGCCAGCGAGCCATGAGCAGCCAGAGCGTCAGCGAGCCATGAGCAGCCAGAGCCGTCAGCTGCCCCTCAGTCCGGAGCTCCGTCCTTCAGTCCGGAGCTGCCGTCCCTCAGTCCGGAGCTGCCGTCCTTCAGTCCGGAGCTGCCGTCTCAGCCGAGTGCCCTCAGTCCGGAACTCCGTCCTTCAGTCCGGAGCGCCCTCAGTCCGGAACTGCCAGTCCTTCAGTCGGAGCTGCCCCTCAGTCCGAGCTGCCGTCCCTCAGTCCGGAGCTGCCCCTTATTCCCGGTGCTGCCCCTATCCCGATGCTGGCCCTTATCCCGGTGCTGCACCTTATCCCGTGGCTGGCCCTTATCCCGATGTTGCCCCTTAAATTAGGTGGTTAATTGGAGGGTGGTCATTGGGAGGGGCTACAAAAGTGGGAATTGACTATGGTGGGGTGGGGACCACGCCCAGAGCCTGAGCCGCCACCGCGGACAGATGCCCACCAGACCCTCCCCTAGACTTATGCTGGGCGTCCGGAGTTCGCACCTTGAGGGGGGGGTTATGTCACGTTCCTGACCTGGTTCTGTTGTTTTGTATGTGTTTAGTCAGTCAGGGCGTGAGTTGGGGTGGGTATTCTATGTATGTGTATCTATGTTGGTAATGGGTTACCTGAATGGTTCTCAATAGAGGCAGGTGGTTTACGTTTCCTCTGATTGAGAACCATATTAAGGTAGGTTGTTTCACATTGTTTGTTGTGGGTGGTTGTCTTCCGTGTCTGTGTCTGTTTGCACCACACGGGACTGTTTCGTTTGTTCGTTCGGTTTTTGTGTAGTCTATTTTCCTGTTCGTGCGTTCTTCGTGTTATGTAAGTTCGTTTGTTCAGGTCTGTTGACTCCGTTTATTATTTTGTAAATTCTCAAMTGTTTTTCGTGTTCGTCTTTATTCTTTAATAAACATCGTTATGTCAAATTCCCACGCTGCATATTGGTCATCTGATCCTTCTCGCCTCTCCTCGTCTGAGGAGGAGGACGAAGTAGACGTTCGTTACACCATGGTGGTGAAGTAACTACAATATACCAATTAGACACTGGAGTGATTGATGTGCAGAAGATGAATGTGCAAGTAGAGATACTGGGGTGCAAAGGAACAAGATAAATAAATAAATACAGTATGGGGATGATGCAGATGGGCTATGTAGAGGTGCAGTGATCTGTGAGCTGCTCTGACCGCTGGTGCTTAAAGCTAGTGAGGTAGATATGAGTCTCCAGCTTCAGTTCGTTCCAGTCATTGGCAGCAGAGAACTGGAAGGAAAGGCGGCCAAAGGAGGAATTGGCTTTGGGGGTGACTTGTGAGATATACCTGCTGGAGCACGTGCTACGGGTGGGTGCTGCCATGGTGACCAGTGAGCTGAGATAAGGCGGGGCTTTACCTAGCAGAGACTTGTAGATGACCTGGAGCCAGTGGGTTTGGCGACGAATATGAAGTAAGCACCAGCCAACGAGAGTGTACAGGTCGCAGTGGTGGGTAGTATTTGGCGCTTTGGTGACAAAATGGATGGCACTTTGATAGACTGCATCCAATTTGTTGAGTAGAGTGTTGGAGGCTATTTTGTAAATGACATCGCCGAAGTCGAGGATCGGTAGGATGGTCAGTTTTACAAGGGTATGTTTGGCAGCATGAGTGAAGGATGCTTTGTTGCGAAATAGGAAGCCGATTCTAGATTTAATTTTGGATTGGAGATGCTTAATGTGATTCTGGAAGGAGAGTTTACAGTCTAACCAGACACCAAGGTATTTGTAGTTGTCTACATATTCTAAGTCAGAACCGTCCAGAGTAGTGATGCTAGACGGGAGGGCAGGTGCGGGCAGCGACCGGTTGAAGAGCATGCATTTAGTTTTACTTGCATTTAAGAGCAGTTGGAGGCCACGGAAGGAGAGTTGTATTGCATTGAAGCTCGTTTGGAAGTTAGTTAACACAGTGTCCAAAGAAGGGCCAGAAGTATACAGAATGGTGTCGTTTGCGTAGAGGTGGATCAGAGAATCACCAGCAGCAAGAGCGACATCATTGATGTATACAGAGAAGAGAGTCGGCCCGAGAATTGAACCCTGTGGCACGGGCGAGTTGCTGTGGGGGGTGCCGGGCAGTTGACCGGGGTAGGTGTAGCCAGGTGGAAAGCATGGCCAGCCGTAGAAAAATGCTTATTGAAATTAATAAGCATTCGATAAGCATTCGGCGGTGACAGTGTTTCCTAGCCTCAGTGCAGTGGGCAACTGGGAGGAGGTGCTCTAGTGGTGTGGGGGATGTGCTTTGGCAAAGTGGGTGAGGTTATATCCTGCCATGTAGGCCCTATTCGGGGGTATCGTCGTACGGGGCCACAGTGTCCCCCGACCCACCCCTGTCTCAGTCTCCAGTATCTATGCTGCAATAGTCTATGTTCCAGGGGGCTAGAGTCAGTCTGTTATATATGGTGTAATTATCCTGTATAATCTGGTGTCCTCTGTGAATTTAAGTATGCTCCCTCTAATTCTCCCTCTCTCTCTCTCCCTCCCCTCTCGGAGGACCTGAGCCCTAGCATCCTGCCTCAGTATTACCTGGCCTGATGACTACTGGCTGTCCCCAGTCCACCTGATCGTGCTGCTGCTCCAGTTTCAACTGTTCTGCCTGCGGCAAGGGAACACTGATCTGTTCACCGGACGTGCTACCTTGTCCCGGACCTGCTGTTTTCGCCAACTGACATTTACTCCTGAGGTACTGACCTGCTGCACCCTCTAAAACCACTGTGATTATTATTTGACCCTGCTGGTCATCTATGAACGTTTGAACATTTTGAAGAACAATATGGCCTTAAATGACCATGTTCTTATGTTCTCTTATCATCTCCACCCGGCACAGCCAGAAGAAGACTGGCCACCCCTCAGAGCCTGGTTCCTCTCTAGGTTTCTTACTAGGTTCCTGCCTTTCTAGGGAGTTTTTCCTAGACACTGTGCATTCTACATCTGCATTGCTTGCTGTTTGGGGTTTTAGGCTGGGTTTCTGAATAGCACTTTGTGACATCTGCTGATGTAAAAAGGGCTATATAAATAAATTTGATTGATTGATTGATTGATTGATTGTACTCTGCTCTGGTGAGCTCCTGTCCAAGTCAATCACTGATCTAAACCAAAGTAGATAATTTAAAGATTGTTCTATACATCAGTTGGGGTCTCTATATGCTTCAAAATGAGGTCCTGAACTTAGCATGAAAGTGCAGCCTTGTAGCTGTGTGGGCTAATATAGTCAAATTGTTTGCCTTGGGGTAGTTTCGCGTTGCCATATCTCCAAAATCACATCGTTGTCACGCAGATTTTGTATTGTAGAAACGGTTGGAATGGTCCACTGGCTCCCAGCTGCAATATTTTGATTGGATGTTACATTTCAAGAACCCAACCCCCACAAGCCTGTGTTATGTGGATCACTGTTTTTGGTCTGGGTAGTTGTGGCCTATGCTAGTTTCAAGTGCTAGTTTTCAAATTATCAAGTGTGGCCGACAGTCTGCAATTTATATTTATTGAACTTGAAATCGGATTACGCTGGTAAAGTCAAAAGTCAAACACATTCTAAACCACTGGTAACAAACACACATTTTTTCCTTTTCTCCATTCGTCCACATGGCTGCGCTTTTAAATGTAAAAATAACAATGTATTATTAGCTAGCTAGCTAGCTGGCTACAGAAGGACCACTTTGAGGTGCCGGTAGCTAGCTAACTTTACACACTATTAGCTAAATTAAATGTCATCAGCTAGCTAACTTCCTTTTAGCTAGCTATCTTGACGTAATCATTGTAAATTAAAAACAGTCTCCAAATGCATTTGTATATAACAGCCACGGAAGAGGGTGACATTTCAGCTGTCAGTAAAGGGAGAGTATAGGGTACTGGATAGGGCAGGTCATTTTGTGGGAGGACATTATGAAAATATTCTCCAGTTCCAGTCCCTAGATGGGAAAACTTTGAAGACAGAGTGATAACAGCAATATAATATTGTGTATAATATATAATTTGTGATGTTTTCTATCCTCAGATATGGAAATATGTGAAAGCCTGTTTGCAGATGAAGAGAGAGGTCCCAATGAATGTCCCGTGAGACTAAGGGTATATCCCATATGCCATGGGTTATACTGTATGTGTAAGCCTACCCATGTTAGCYAATGTTGTACACAAAAATACAGTTAAACAATCACACACAATGTATAAACCTATTACAATTGGAGGGCCTGCTAGAAGTCTGCTGGGTGTGCAGGGTTCTGACTTCTATTCCAGCCCAGCAATAACACAACTGATTCAAATAATCAAATCTACTGAGTTGATAATCAACTGTGCTATTGCTGGACTGGAATAGAAGTCTGCTCATTGATCAGGGATCAATGGAGCAAGGTTGGCCACCACTAGTATGGAGTTTTGTTTTTTTACCTGAAATGATGCTTTAGTAATAATGGTCTACTTGTAGCTACTCAATTATCTATTGCTGTTTAGACTTTAGATGTCTAATCTTTACATACAAGTTAGCTTATTTGTAAATGTGTAAATTATGAAGTGTTGATTCTTTTAAGTGAAGTGTTTAAACTTGTTTTAATTGTTAAAATATTATTCAAAATGAACTAGTTTCAATGTTCAACTTTTTTAGTTTCTCATTCAACTTTTTCACTCCGGACGCTTTATCTGGACATGGTTCGTCAGCACCTTCAACAGCCGAAGCTAAGTAGTAACATTAACATGATGCCTTCTAATTGCAGTCGCTGTACTCATAATATACACGAGAATGATCGCTTTATTGCGATGATAGCTGTGTTGCAAGCCCAGCTTCAGACGCAATCGTTAGGCAAGGGTAATTTCAGTGTAGGAAAGGATGAAACAGCGTCTGTGCCAGTAAGTACAGATAGTAGTATAAATCCCCCCCGCACAGTCCCCGCAGCCGGACAACTTTCTCATGGCTTCTGGAGGGAAATGCTGTAGGAATGCTTAACTGGTGTCGCTCATTCAGCCGACAGAAACTTTCAACCGGTTTTCCCCATTAAGTAGCGAGTTCGGAGTCTGAGGCCAAGTCTTCTCTTGTCTCTACTCCTCCCGTTACGGGGTCAGAGACGCCGAAGCTTCCCACCATTAGCTCTGACAAATTGAAAACCCTAGTCATTGGCGACTCCATTACCCGCAGTATTAGACTTAAAACGAATCACCCAGCGATCATACACTGTTTACCATGGGGCAGGGCTACCGACGTTAAGGCTAATCTGAAGATGGTGCTGGCTAAAGCTAAAACTGGCGAGTGTAGAGAGTATAGAGATATTGTTATCCACGTCGGCACCAACGATGTTAGGATGAYACAGTCAGAGGTCACCAAGCGCAACATAGCTTCAGCGTGTAAATCAGCTAGAAAGATGTGTCGGCATCGAGTAATTGTCTCTGGCCCCCTCCCAGTTAMGGGGAGTGATGAGCTCTACAGCAGAGTCTCACAACTCAATCGCTGGTTGAAAACTGTTTTCTGKCACTCCCAAAAGATAGAATTTGTAGATAATTGGCCCTCTTTCTGGGACTCACCCACAAACAGGACCAAGCCTGACCTGCTGAGGAGTGACGGACTCCATCCTAGCTGGAGGGGTGCTCTCATCTTATCTACCAACATAGACAGGGCTCTAACTCTTAGGCCCACAGATGGAAATAGGGTGCAGGCCAGGCAGCAGGCTGTTAGCCAACCTGCCAGCTTAGTGGAGTCTGCCATTAGCATAGTCAGTATAGTCAGCTCAGCTATCCCCATTGAGACTGTGTCTGTGCCTCGACCTAGGTTGGGCAAAACTAAACATGGCGGTGTTCGCCTTAGCAATCTCACTAGGATAAAGACCTCCTCCATTCCTGCCATTATTGAAAGAGATCGTGATACCTCACATCTCAAAAATAGGGCTACTTAATGTTAGATCCCTCACTTCAAAGGCAATTAAGTCAATGAACTAATCACTGATCATAATCTTGATGTGATTGGCCTGACTGAAACATGGCTTAAGCCTGATGAATTTTCTGTGTTAAATGAGGCCTCACCTCCTGGTACACTATCCCCCGTGCATCCCGCAAAGGCGGAGGTGTTGCTAACATTTACGATAGCAAATTGGACCTAGGATCTAGGATTTGCCAGACTAGATCAAGAGAGACACTTAAGTGTTTTAGTACTATATCTCTTGACAGAATGATGAAAATAATCATGGCCTCTAAACCTTCAAGCTGCATACTGGATCCTATTCCAACTAAACTACTGAAAGAGCTGCTTCATGTGCTTGGCCCTCCTATGTTGAACAAATAAAAATGGCTCTCTATCCACCGGATGTGTACCTAACTCACTAAAAGTGGCAGTAATAAAGCCTCTCTTGAAAAAGCCAAACCTTGACCCAGAAAAATATAAAAAACTATCGGCCTATATCGAATCTTCCATTCCTCTCAGAAATTTCAGAAAAAGCTGTGTGCGCAGCAACTCACTGCCTTCCTGAAGAGAAACAATGTATACGAAATGCTTCAGTCTGGTTTTTAGACCCCATCATAGCACTGAGACTGCACTTGTGAAGGTGGTAAATGACCTTTATTAATGGCGTCAGACCGAGGCTCTGCATCTGTCCTCGTGCTACTAGACCTTAGTGCTGCCTTTGATACCATTGATCACCACATTCTTTGGAGAGACTGGAAACCCAAATTGGTCTACATGGACAAGTTCTGCCTGGTTTAGATCTTATCTGTCGGAAAGATATCAGTTTGTCTCTGTGAATGGTTTGTCCTCTGACAAATCAACTGTACATTTCGGTGTTCCTCAAGGTTCCTTTTAGGACCACTATTGTTTTCACTATATATTTTACCTCTTGTGGATGTCATTCGAAAATTTAAAACATAATGTAACTTTAACTGCTATGCGGATGGCACACAGCTGTACATTTCAATGAAACAATGGTGAAGCCCCAAAATTGCCCTCCTAGAAGCCTGTGTTTCAGACATAAGGAAGTGGATGGCTGAAAACGTACTACTTTTAAACTCGGACAAAACAGAGATGCTTGTTCTAGGTCCCAAGAAACAAGAGAGATATTCTGTTAAATCTGACAATTAATCTTGATGTTGTAAAGTCGTCTCAAATAAAACTGTGAAGGACCTCGGCGTTACTCTGGACCCTGATCTCTCTTTTGATAACAATATCAAGACTGTTTCAAGGACAGCTTTTTTCCATCTACGAACATTGCAAAAATCAGAAATGTTCTGTCCCAAAATGATGCAGAAAAATTAATCCATGCTTTTGTTACTTCTAGTTAGACTACTGCAATGCTCTACTTTCCGGCTACCCGGATAAAGCACTAAATAAACTTCAGTTAGTGCTAAATACAGCTGCTAGAATCCTGACTAGAACCAAGAAATTTGATCATATTACTCCAGTGCTAGCTTCCCTACACTGGCTTCCTGTTAAGGCAAGGGCTGATTTCAAGGTTTTACTGTTAACCTATAAAGCGTTACATGGGCTTGCTCCTACCTATCTTTCCGAATTGGTCCTGCCGTACATACCTACACGTACGCTACGGTCACAAGACGCAGGCCTCCTAATTGTCCCTAGAATTCTAAGCAAACAGCTGGAGGCAGGGCTTTCTCCTATAGATCTCCATTTTTATGGAATAGTCTGCCTACCCATGTGAGAGACGCAGACTCGGTCTCAACCTTTAAGGTCTTTACTGAAGACTTACTCTTCAGTAGGTCATATGATTGAGTGTAGTCTGGCCCAGGAGTGTGAAGGTGAACGGAAAGGCTCTGGAGCAACGAACCGCCCTTGCTGTCTCTGCCTGGCCGGTTCCCCCCTCTCCACTGGGATTCTCTGCCTCTAACCCTATTACAGGGGCTGAGTCACTGGCTTACTGATGCTCTTTCATGCCGTCCCTAGGAGGGGTGCGTCACTTGAGTGGGTTGAGTTACTGACGTGATCTCCTGTCTGGGTTGGCGCCCCCAGTTGGTTTGTGCTGTGGTGGAGATCTTTGTGGCTATACTCGGCCTTCTCAGGATGGTAAGTTGGTGGTTGAAGATATCCCTCTAGTGGTGGGGGCTGTGCTTTGGCAAAGTGGGTGGGGTTATATCCTTCCTGTTTGGCCCTGTCCGGGGGTATCATCGGATGGTGCCACAGTGTCTCCTGACCGCTCCTGTCCTCAGCTCCAGTATTTATGCGCAGTAGTTTATGTGTCGGGGGCTAGGTCAGTTGGTTATATCTGGAGTACTTCTCCTGTCTTATCCGGTGTCCTGTGTGAATTTAAGTATGCTCTCTCTAATTCTCTCCTTCTCTCTTTTCTTCTCTCCTCTCGGAGACCTGAGCCCTAGGACCATGCGTCAGGACTACCTGGCATGATGACTCCTGGCATGATGACTCCGCCCAAGGCCAGGTGGACTCCAAGTCCACCTGGCCTTGCTGCTGTTCCAGTTTCAACTGTTCTGCCTGCGGCTATGGAACCCGAACCTGTCCCACCGGACGTGCTACCTGTCCCAGACCTGCTGTTTTCAACTCTCTAGAGAACGCAGGAGCGGTAGAGATACTCTTAATGATCGGCTATGAAAAGCCAAACTGACATTTACTCCTGATTATTATTTGACCATGCTGGTCATTTATGAAACATTTGAACATCTTTGGCCATGTTCTGTTATAATCTCCACCCGGCACAGCCAGAACAGGACTGGCCACCCCTCATAGCCTGATTCCTCTCTAGGTTTCTTCCTAGGTTTTGGCCTTTCTAGGGAGTTTTTCCTAGCCGCCGTGCTTCTACACCTGCATTGCTTGCTGTTTGGGGTTTTAGGCTGGGTTTCTGTACAGCACTTCGAGATATTAGCTGATGTACGAAGGGCTATATAAAATAAACTTGATTTGATTTGAATGTTAACTAATCACATATACCAATCCTGCAATACAGAGGGGAAGGGGTTCTGTCTTTAATGTTTCTGTGTTGTATTCTCAAATTAATATTTCCTTTTCGTCTAGTTGTAAGATCTGTTTTKTTTGATTACCACTCTCTCTCTCAGTATTACAGCATGGTGAATCAATTTTGCAGCTTATCATATGGCAAGCATCGCCTATGCAGCCATAGGCCTACAGTATGATGGCGTTACTGGCATTATGGGCATCTGTCATCTAAAGCAGAGAATAGCTAAACTCACACATTGTTTACGTGTTGAGGTATATGTTCTCAATTTAAAATGATAACAGTAGACAATGTATGCAAGGCAAACCATATACCAGATTTTGTACGTGCCTTTTAAGTGCTGACATATAAAATAGTTTAGGTCAAATCCAACCCTTTCAGCCACAGTTAGAAAGTAAGGAGATGACAATTAGGCTACAGGAGATTAGCATTACAGGTAACATTTTAGGAGGTTCATTTTATTTCATTGATTTTAGCAYTGTTACTTGCAAAATAACTGCAGTTTTTCCATAGATAGACAGTGGTTTCAAGTTTTATTAGTCGTATGTGCGGGATACGCATGGCATAAATTGCTTACTTGCAGGTTCTTTTTCAACAATGCAAACAACAATAAGAAATAATAAAAGATATCAATATGAACAAATATAAGGTAAATGTCAGTAGCATAGAATACATTTTTTAGCACAAGTATAATACAGGAAGGCACAATTTATAGTCCAATATTTACATGCGTATTGGGGAAGGGGGGTGGATAGGGGACAACTATAAATTGAGCAGTATAATAAGAGTCTGGTAGCAGCAGTTGTGATATGTGTGTAGCATGAATGTATGTATAAATACTATGTATACAAAGTAGAAATTTCTGCCCTGCTAGAGCCTCCCCGGTCAACTGTAAGTGCTATTATTGTGAAGTGGAAACGTCTAGGAGCAACAATGGCTCAGCCGCGAAGTGGTAGGCCACACAAACTCACAGAACGGGACCACCCAGTGCTGAAGCGCATAGCGGCAAAAATCGTCTGTCCTTGGTTGCAACACTCAGAACCGAGTTCCAAACTTCCTCTGGAAGCAATGTCAGCACAATAAATGTTCGTTGGGAGCTTCGTGAAATGGGTTTCCATGGCCGAGCAGCCTAAGATCACAAGATCACAAGCCTAAGATCACCGTGTGTAATGCCAAGCGTCGGCTGGAGTGGTGTAAAGCTCGCCGCCATTGGACTCTGGAGCAGTGGAAATGTGTTCTCTGGAGTGATGAATCACGCTTCACCATATGGCATTCCGATGGACAAATCTGGGTTTGGCGGATGCCAGGAGAATGCTACCTGCCCCAATGCATAGTGCCAACTGTAAAGTTTGATGGAGGAGGAATAATGGTCTGGGGCTGTTTTTCATGGTTCAGTCCCCTTAGTTCCAGTGAAGAGAAATCTTAACGCTACAACATACAATGACATTCTAGACGATTCTGTGCTTCCAACTTTGTGGCAACAAAGCGAGGTCCATACGGAAATAGTTTGTTGAGATTGGTGTGGAAGAACTTGACGTGCATGCACAGAGCCCTGACCTCACCCCATCGAACACCTTTGGGATGAATTGGAATGCCGACTGCAAGCCAGGCCTAATCACCGAACATCAGTGCACGAGCTCTCTAATGCTGTTGAGGCTGAATGGAAGCAAGTCCCCGCAGCAATGTTCCAACATCTAGTGCATAGCCTTCCCAGAAGTGTCAAGGCTGTTATAGCAGCAAAGGGGGGACCAACTCCATATTAATGCCCATGATTTTGGAATGAGATGTTAGACAAGCAGGTGTCCACATACTTTTTGTAGCGGTGTAGTGTATGTGTGTGTGTGTGTGTGTGTGTATGTCTGTGTGGGTGTGTGTGTGTATGAGTGAGTGCATGTCTGCTAAGCCTTGCAGTCGTGGACGGAGCAATTCCTGCACCAGGCAGTGATGCATCCGGTCAGGACACTCCTGATGGTGCAGCGGTAMTATTTGGAGAGAACCTGGGGAGGCATATTGAATTTCTTCAGCTGCCTTAGGAAGTAGAGACACTGTTGCGCCCTCTTGGCAACAGTGGTGGTGTTGTTGGTCCATGACAAGTCCTCGGTGATGTGGACGCAGAGGAACTTAAAACTTGCCTCTCTCTCTACTGCAGTCCCGTTGATGTGGATCATGGCATGTCCCTCCACTGCTTCCTGAAGTCAACAATCAACTCTTTGTTTTGCTGACATTGAGMGAGAGGTTGTTGTCATGACACCACAAACCCAGTTTACCTCCTCCTCCAGTTTACCTCCTCCCTATAGGCTGACTCGTCGTTGTTGGTTATCAAGCATACAACATTGGTGTCAACAGCAAACTTGATGATGGAGTTGGTGTCGTACAAAGCCACACAGTCATTGGTGAACAGGGAGTACAGCAGAGGACTGAGGACACACCCCTGGGGGGCCCCTGTGTTAAGAGTCAGTGTGGAGGAGGTTTTGCCAATCCTCACAGCCTGTGGTCTAACCATCAGGAAGTCCAGTATCCAGTTGCAGAGGGTGGTCTCGAGACCCAGGGCTCTGAGCTTGGAGTCAAGCTTGGAGGGAACAATAGTGTTGAATTCTGAACTGTAGTCAATTAACAGCATTCTCACATAGGTGTTCCGCTTGTCCAGATGTGCTACGGCAATGTGAATAGCGATGTAAATTGCATCTTTTGTGGATCTGTTGGAGCGGTAGGTACATTGGAGTGGGTCTAGTGTGCCTGGTATTCTAGCCTTGATGTGGACCATGACTACCCTCTTGAAGCACGTGATGAGGGTTGAGCGAGGTGATGATGAGCGAGGTGAGTGTGATGGGGCAATAGTGCCCTTGGCATTCTTGGGCACTAGGACAATGGTGGTTTTCTTAAATCAGGTGGGAACTACAGCCTTGGACAGGGACAGGTTGAAGGTGTCCAAAAATATGCCCGTCAGCTAGTCAGCACACACACTGAGGACGCTGCCAGGTATGCCATCTGGGCCTGCTCTTTTCCTCACGTCAGCCTCTGAGAACAAAAGCACCTGGTCGTCCAGAGCAACGAGAGTCTTCCTGGATGGCTCGGTATTGTCTGCCTTGAAGTGAGCATAGAATGTGTTCATGTGTTCGTCTGGGAGGGAGGCTTTGGTGGGCACAGTACAGCTGGATTTTCCTTTGTAGTCTGTTGTCATTACCGCATGCGACACGAGCCTGAGTTATCGAACATCAATTCAAGTTAGTCTGTATTGTCTTTTTGCATCCCTAATAATAAAATGGCACCGGAGTAGAAGGCAGACGTTTTACGTGCCCCCAAACAATTGTGTTTTTTAGTTTGTTTATTTGCGTTGATTGTAACTTAATTTTGTACTTATTTTGTACATAATGTTGCAGCTACCATCTCTTATGACCGAAAATAACTTCTGGACATCAGGACTGCGATTACTCACCACGAACTGACAGAATCCTTTTTTTCCTTTAACCTTATTTTTATTTGGCGCTCTGCAATTCAGCGGTTGTTTACGAAAATGATCCTGCTAAAGGGATCCGTGCGTCAAGAAGTTAACCTCTAATAAAATTTTAAAAAATTTGCAAAAAATATTTATATTCAAGAATTCACAAGTGCAATATAGCAAAACATAGTTTAGCTTGTTGTTAATCCACCTGTCATGTCAGATTTTGAAAATATGCTTTACAGCGAAAGCAATCCAAGCGTTTGTGTGAGTTTATCGATCACTAGACAAAACATTACGAACACCTAGCAGCAATGTAGATTAGTCACGAAAGTCAGAAAAGCAATAKAATTAATCGCTTACCTTTGATGATCTT
This sequence comes from Salvelinus sp. IW2-2015, assembly GCF_002910315.2. Taxonomy (NCBI): domain Eukaryota; kingdom Metazoa; phylum Chordata; class Actinopteri; order Salmoniformes; family Salmonidae; genus Salvelinus; species Salvelinus sp. IW2-2015. The sequence continues at coordinate 16,748,648 of NC_036843.1, forward strand.
CGGATGTTTGCACTCACGAGACTCCCAGTTACACAATAAATGTTCCTTTTGTTCGATAAAGATGATTTTTATAACCAAAAACCTCCATTTGGTTTGCCKGTTATGTTCAGTAATCCACACGCTCGTGCCGGTCTTGAAGGGCAGACGGAAAATCCAAATAGTATCCGTGAAGTTCGTAGAAACATGTCAAATGTTTTTATAATCAATCCTCAGCTTGTTTTTAACATAAATAATCCATAATATTTCAACCGGAGGGTAAAGTTATTCAATACAAGACAAAAATAAAATGTTGAGATACCTCTTTCGCACGCAAMAACTAATCAAGGACACTGACGCAATTTGATAAATCTCGCTCATTTTTCAGAATAAAAGCTTGAAACTATGTCTAAAGACTGTTCACAACCTGTGGAAGCCATTGGAAAAGGAATCTGGTTGATCTCCCTTTAAATGGAGGATAGGCAGGCAATGGAACAGGGATTTTTCAAAATAAGAGGCACTTCCGGGTTGGATTTCCTCAGGTTCTCGCCTGCAAAATCAGTTCTGTTATACTCATAGACAATATTTTGACAGTTTTGGAAACTTTAGAGTGTTTTCTATCCTAATCTGTCAATTATATGCATATTCTAGCATCTGGGCCTGAGAAATAGGCCGTTTACATTGGGAACGTTATTTTTCCAAACATAAAAATTCTGCCTCCTAGCGTCAAGAAGTTAACGAGTCTGACGAGCCAGCGCGAACAATATACTGCTTTCTCMGGAACATGCCCAGATCCCAGTGATTTGCGTGAAGAGGAGGCGGAGTAAAAGGGTCCGGAGGGCGGGCTGGCTTCTGAGAATTTGTGGGCGATCGAATAAACTCCCACTTCCTTCCATTCTGCTAGCAAACGTGCAATCGTTGGACAATAAAATAGATGACCTACACGGAAGATTAGACTACCAACAGGACATTCAAAACTGTAATATCTTATGCTTCACGGAGTCTTGGCTGAACGATGACACTATGAACATACAGCTAGCTGGTTATACACTGCACTGGCAGGATAGAACAGCGGCGTCTGGTTAGARAAGGGGCGGCGGACTATGTATCTTTGTAAATAACAACTGGTGCATGATATCTAAGGAAATTTCAAGCTATTCCTCGCCTGAGGTAGAGTGTCTCATGATAAGCTGTAGACCACACCGTCACACCCTGATCTGGTTCACCTGTCCTTGTGATTGTCTCCACCCCCTTCAGGTGTCGCTTATTATCCCCGGTGTACAGTATATGTATATCCCTGTGTTTCCTGTCTCTCTGGGCCAGTTCGTCTTGTTTGCCATGTCAACCAACGTTTTTCCTTGCTCCTATTTTTCCCCGTCTCTGTTTGTTTCTAGTCCTCCTGGTTTCAACCTCTGCCTGTTCTGACTACCTGCCTGCATGACCACTCTGTCTGTTCTGACTACCAGCCTACCTATCCCCTTGTACTGTTTTGGACTCGGATCTGGTTTCTGACCCCTGCCTGGCCTGACCTCAAGACTGCCTATTGTCTGGTACTGTTTGGACTCTGACCTGGTTTCTGAACTTTCGCCTGTCCCTGACCTGCCTTTGCCTACTCCCTTTGATATAATAAATATCGGAGCTCTACCATCTGCCTGCTGTGTCTGCATTTTGGTCTCGCCTTGTGCCCTTATACACACTATCTACCGAGAGAGTTTTCATCTGTATTTTTCGTAGCTGTTGACATACCACCGCAGTCAGAGGCTGGCACTAAGACAGCATTGAATGAGCTGTATTCCCTCCAAAGTAAACAAGAAAACGGACCACCAAACTGGACCACCTTTACTCCACACACAGAGATGCATAGAAAACTCTCCCTCACCCTCCATTTGGCAAATCTGACCATAATTCTATCCTCCTGATTCTTGCTTACAAGAAAAAATGAAAGCAGGAAGCACCAGTGACTAGATCAATAAAAAAGTGGTCAGATGAAGCAGATGCTAAGCTACAGGACTGTTTTGCTAGCACAGACTGGAATATGTTCCGGGATTCCTACAATGGCATTGAGGAGTATACCACATCAGTCACTGGCTTCATCAATAAGTGCATTGATGACGTTGTCCCCACAGTGACCGTACGTACATACACCAACCAGAAGCCATGGATTACAGGTAACATCCGCACTGAGTTAAAGGCTAGAGCTGCCGCTTTCAAGGAGCGGGACTCTAACCCGGAAGCTTATAAGAAATCCCGCTATGCCCTCCGATGAACCATCAAACAGGCAATGCGTCAATACAGGACTAAGAGCGAATCGTACTACACCGGCTCTGACACCAGTCGGATGTGGCAGGGCTTGCAAACCATTATAGACTACAAACAGAAGCACAGCCAAGAGCTGCCCAGTGACACAAGCTTACCAGACGAGCTAAACTACTTCTATGCTCGCTTTGAGGCAAATAACACTGAAACATGCATGAGAGCACCAGCTGTTCCAGAAGACTGTGTGATCACGCTCTCCGCAGCCGATGTGAGTAAGACCTTTAAACAGGTCAACATTCACAAGGCCGCAGGGCCAGACGGATTACCAGGACACGTACTGCAACAGCACGACAACGCCTATTCCCCCTCAGGAGACTGAAAAGATTTGGTATGGMTCCTCAGATCCTCAAACATTTCTGCAGCTAAACCGTCGAGAGCATCCTGGCTGGATACATCACCGCCTGGCATGGCAACTGCTGGTCCTCCGACAACAAGGTGCTACAAAGAGTAGTGCATACGAGCCAGTACATCACTGGGGCCAAGCTTCCTGCCATCCAGGACCTCTATACTAGGTGGTGTCAGAGGAAGACCCTAAAAATGACTCAAGACACCAGCCACCCTAGTCATAGACTGTTCTCTCTGCTACAGCCCGGCAAGTGGTACCGGAGCGCCAAGTCTATGTCCAAAAGGCTTCTTAACAGCTTCTACCCCCAAGTCTTAAGACTGCTGAACAGCTAATCAAATGGCTACCCAGACTATGTGCAGTGCTGTCATCAAGGCAAAGGGTGGCTACTTTGAGGAATCTTAAATATAAAATATATTTTWATTTGTTTAACACTTTTTTTAGTTACAACATGATTCCATATGTGTTATTTCATAGTCTTGATGTCTTCCCTATTACTCTACAATGTAGAAAATAGTAAGAAAAAATAAGAAAACTCCTGGAATGAGTAGGTTTGACTATTACTGTAAATACAATGAGATCGCTAAAGTAGACAAATAAGGAGTAGGAAACAGCTTTGCCATTTTATGATGTTGTCAAATTCAGATTAGAGAGATGGCAATGTTGCCATTACAGTTGGGGCTCCCGAGTGGCGCAGCGGTCTAAGGCACTGCATCTCAGTGCTAGAGGTGTCACTACAGACACKCTTATTCAAATCCAGGCTGTATCACAACCGGCTGTAATTGGGAGTCCCATAGGGGGCACGCAACTGGCACAGCGTTTTCCGGGTTAGGCCGGTGTAGGCCGTCATTGTAAAAAATAATTTGTTCTTAACTGATTTGCCAAGTTAAATAAAGGTTACCTTTAAACCCTCAAAAAAATGCTGTTACAAGCAAAGTTTGTCAAAAGTAGCTAGCAATGCTAATGTTAGCTAGCTAAAATATGGTGGTCCTCTCAATCTTATAATGAACAAAAATATAAACACAACATGTAAAGTGTTGGTACCATGTTTCATGAGCTGAAATAAAAGATCCCAGAAACCTTATTTCTCAATTTTTTTGCACAAATTTGTTTACATTCCTGTTAGTGATCATTTCTCCTGCCAAGATAATCCATTCACCTAACAGCATGATCACTGCAAGGCCACTAAAAGGTAGGTCTAAAATGTGCAGTTTTGTCACACAACACAATGCCATAGATGTCTCAAGTTTTGAGGGGGCGTGCAATTGGCATGCTGACTGCAGGAATGTCTATCAGAGCTGTTGCCAGACCAACCCAGGACCTCCACTTCCGGTTTCTTCACCTGCAGGATTATCTGAGACCAGCCACCCGGACAGCTGATGAAACTGAGGAGTATTTCTGTCTGTAACAAAGCCCTTTTGTGGGGAAAATCTAATTCTGATTGCCCGGGCCTGGCTCCCCAGTGGGTGGGCCTATGCCCTCTCAGGCCCACCCATGGCTGCGCCCCTGCCCAGTTATGTGAAATACATAGATTAGGCACTAAAGAATTTATTTCAATTGACTGATTTCCTTATATGTCCTGTAAKTCAGTTACATTGTTGAAATTGTTGCATGTTGCGTTTATATTTTAGTGCAGTATAGTTAGCTGGCTAAAGTTATACTGCATCTAAAGTCATTCTGGCGACATCACAATCATGACAAAAGAGATGAGGTAGTCGTTCAAAAATCATCATTGCACAAAMAGTGAGTCCATGCAACGTATTATGTGACTTGTTAAAACATAATTCCACTTCAACATTGTGGGGTATTGTGTGTCGGCCAGTGACACGAAATCTACATTTCATCCATTTAAAATTCAGGCTGTAACAACAGCAAAATGTGGAAAAAGTCAAGGGGTGTGAATACTTTCAGAAGACACTGTACATAACCAGATACATAACCAGCAGTCTGTGGTATATCTACCGGTATACTCACCTCCACTGGGGACCAACGAACTCCAACCACCTATTCTGTKTAATAGGGTTTTTCCAAGGGGCAAGCAAACCATAGTTGTTGGCTGTGCATCCTGCTGGAAGCCTAGTTTCAAAATATACCCATCTTCAACTTAGCTGGAAGCATGCATTGCATGATCAATCCGTTTCCGTCTCAAACGGCCGTGATCCTTTCAACGCATCGGTTGGGGACGATGTAACAACGGAGCCCCACTCAATGAAGGCAAGCCAAGTGGGCTGAGGGCAGTGGTGGAAAAAGTAAAGATACTTTCATAGAAAAGGACTCAAGTAAAAGTGAAAGTCACCTAGTAAAATACTACTTAGTAAAAGTCTAATAGTATTTGGTTTTAAATATACTTAAGTATCAAAAGTAAAATTATAAATCATTTAAAATTCCTTATATTAAGCAAACCAGATGGCACAATTTTCTTGTTTCCTTAATTTATGGATAGCCAGGGACTCTGACATCATTTACAAACAAAGTATTTGTGTTTTGTGAGTCCGACAGATACAGTGCATTCAGAAAGTATTCAGACCCCTTGACTTTTTCCACATTTTGTTACGCTTTATTCTAAAATGGATAAAATTGTTTGTTTTTTCCTCATCAATTTACACACAATARCCCATAATGACAAGGCAAAAACGGGTTTTTAATCAAAATAAAAAAATGGAAATATCATATTTAGAAGTATTCTGACCCTTTACTCAGTACTTTGTTGAAGCCCCTTTGGCAGTGATTACAGCCTCGAGTCTTCTTGGGTATGACGCTGCAACCTTGGCACACCTGTATTTGGGGACTTTATCCCATTTTTCTCTGCAGATCCTCTCAAGCTCTGTCTGGTTAGATGGGGAGCGCCACTGCACAGCTATTTTCAGATCTCTCCAAATATGTTAGAATGGGTTCAAGTCCGGGCTCTGGCTTGGACACTCAAGAACATTGAGACTTGTCCCGAAGCCACCCCTGCATTGTCTTGGCTGCGTGCWTAGGGCCGTTGTCCTGTTGGAAGGTGAACCTTTGCCCCAGTCTGAGGTCCTGAGCGCTCAGGAGCAGGTTTTCATCAAGGATCTCTCTTTACTTTGCTCCGTTCGTCTTTCCCTCGATCCTGACTAGACTCCCAGTCCCTGCCGCTGAAAAACATCCTGTGTCACACCCTGATCTGTTTCACCTGTCTTTGTGCTTGTCTCCACCCCACTCCAGGTGTCACCCATCTTCCCCATTATCCCTATTGTATTTATACCTGTGTTCTCTTTTGTCTGTTGCCAGTTCGTCTTGTCTCGTCAAGCCTACCAGTGTTTTCATCGTACTCCTGTTTTTTCTCTAGTCCCTGTTTTCTAGTTTTCCCGGTTTTGACCATTCTGCCTGCCCTGAGCCTGAGCCTGCCTGCCGTTCTGTACCTTTCGGACTCTGCTCTGGATTACTGACCTCTGTCTGCCCTTGACCTGTCGTTTGCCTGCCCCCTGTTTTTGTAATAAACATTTGTTACTTCGAACTGTCTGCATCTAGGTCTTTTCCTGAGCCGTGATATCCTGAGCYCTCTGGAGCAGGTCTTCATCAAGGATATCTCAGTACTTTGCTCACTTCATCTTTCCCTCAATGCTGACTAGTCTCCCAGTCCCTGCCACTGAAAAATATCCCCACAGCATGATGCTGCCACCTCTACGCTTCACTGTAGGGATGGTGCCAGGTTTCCTACAGGTGTGACACTTGGTATTCAGGCCAAAGATTTCAATCTTGGTTTCATCAGACCAGAGAATCTTTTTTCTCATGGCATGAGAGTCCTTTAGGTGCCTTTTGGCAAACTTCAAGTGGAATGTCATGTGCCTTTTACTGAGGAGTGGCTTCTGTCTGGCCACTCAAACATAAAGACCTGATTGATGCAGAGATGGTTGTCTTTCTAGAAGGTTCTCCCATCTCCACAGAGGAACTCTGGAGCTCTGTCAGAGTGATCATCGGGTTCTTGGTCACCCCCCTGACCAATCCCCCCAATTGCTCAGTTTGGCCGGGTGGCCAGCTCTAGGAAGAGTCTTGGTGGTTCTTCCATTTAAGAATGATGGATGCCACTGTCTTCTTGGGGACCTTCAATGCCGCATACTTTTTTTACACGCTTCCCCAGATCTGTGCCTCAACACAATCCTGTCTCTTAGTTCTACGGACAATTCCTTCGACTTCAAGGCTTGGTTTTTGCTCTGACATGCACTGTCATCTGTGGGACCTTATATAGACAGATGTGTGCCTTTCCAGATCATGTCCAATCAATTGAATTTATCACAGGTGGACTCCAATCAAGTTGTAGAAACATCTCAAGGATGATCAATGGAAACAGGATGCACCTGAGCTCAATTTCGAGTCTCATAGCAAAGGGTCTGAAATAAGGTATCTTGTTTTATATATAAATTTCCTACAATTTCTAAAAACCTGTTTTCACTTTGTCATTATGGGGTATTGTGTGTAGATTGATGAGGAAAACATTTAATTTAATCAATTTTAGAATAAGGCTGTAACATAACAAAGTGTGTAAAAAGTCAAGAGGTCTGAATACTTTCCGAATGCACTGTAAGAGGCAGTAGGGATGACCAGGGATGTTCTCTTGATTAGTGCATGAATTGTACCATTTTCCTGTCCTGCTAAGAATTCAAAATGTAAGGAGTACTTTTGGGTGTCCGGGAAAATCTGTGGAGTAAAAAGTACAGAATTTTCTTTAGGAATGTAGTGAAATAAAAGTAAAAGTAGTCAAAAATATAAATAGTAAATTAAAGTACATCTACACAAAAAAACTACTTAAGTAGTACTTTAAAGTATTTTTTTTACTATGGAGCTTGGCAAAAAGGGGCATGATTTGTTGACATAATTGTAATCCAAACCCAACTTTCATTTACTTGTTGTGACGTACTGAGGTWACAAACTCAGTTTTAGACGAGACTTTATGAAAGTGCAGTAATATCAGCATTTGAAGGGAGTGGTACACAGCGTTGTACGAGATCTTCAGTTTCTTGACAATTTCTCGCATGGAATAGCCTTCATTTCTCAGAACAAGAATAGACTGACGAGTTTCAGAAGAAAGTGCTTTGTTTCTGGCCATTTTGAGCCTGTAATCGAACCCACAAATGCTGATGCTCCAGATACTCAACTAGTCTTAAGAAGGCCAGTGTTATTGCTTCTTTAATCAACACAACAGTTTTCAACTGTGCTAACATGATTGCAAAAGGGTTTTCTAATGATCAATTAGCCTTTTAAAATTATAAACTTGGATTAGCTAACACAACATGCCATTGTAACACAGGAGTGATGGTTGCTGATAATGGGCCTCTGTACGCCTATGTAGATATTCAAAATCAGCCGTTTCCGGGCTACAATAGTCATTTACAACATTAACAATGTTTACACAATTTGATGTTATTTCAATGGACAAAAAATTAGCTTTTCTTTTAAAAACTAGACATTTCTAAGTGACCCACAACTTTTGAACGGTAGTGTATATGGACAAGCGATGTCAGGCAGAATGGACTAAAATACATTAGAATAGTATAGAATACAGTATATACATATTTAGATGAGTAATGTAGGATATGTAAACATTATTAAGTGACTAAGATACCGTAGAATAGTACAGAATACAGTATATACATATGAGATGAGTAAACACAGATATGTTAACATTATTAGTGACTAGTGTTTCCATTCCTTAAAGTAGCCAGTGAGTTCTAGTCTATGCCTATACGCAGCAGCCTCTAATGTGCGAGTGATGGCTGTTTTACAGTCTGATGGCCTTGAGATAGAAGCTGTTTTTCAGTCTCTCGGCTCCAGCTTTGATGCACCTATACTGACCTTGCCTTCTGGATGATAGCGGGTGAACAGGCAGTGGCTCAGGGGGTTGATGTCCTTGATGATATTTTTGATCTTCCTGTGGCATCGGGTGCTGTAGGTGTCCTGGAGGGTGGGTAGTTGTTTGGGTAGTTTGTTCTGACTTCCGGGTTGAGCGAGTAGTCGCATTCCGCATTCCGCTTCGCTCCACAGGTAGTATTACCATTTCATTTTCATTTTCATTACAGTACAACGGTTTGATTTGTTTGATCTTTAGCTAGCTACATAGCCGTCTTTGTATCAAAGATAATTGTGTAGTTTTGAGGTTCGCTAGCCAGCTATTTTTGTCCTAACGTAACGTAACGTAGTCAACACTGCTAGCTAGCCAGCTAGCCACCGAATGCAGCACTGTAGAAACGATTACATTAACACGGAACGACTTGATTAGTGTAGTGTTAGCTAGCTCATGTTGTCTTTGCTATCTTGTATCTAAGATAATTGTGTAGTTTTGAGTAATTATGGTTAGCTAGCCAGCTATTTTCGTCCGCCGCGTGCCGTTCTCCTACCTAGTCAACACTGCTAGCTAACAACTGCTAGCTGGCAAACTTCTACCGATAGCAGCACTGTAGAAACTTACATTACAACGGACGACTTGATTAGCGTAGTGTTATCTAGCTACATAGTTGTTCTTTGCTGTCCTTGTATCCAAGATATTGTGTAGTTTAGAGAAATTTAGGAAATTGTCGAGGTTACCTAGCCAGTTGAGGTTACCTAGCCAGCTACACTTTCACAAAGTCAACAACGAGCCACTGCTAGCCAGCCTACTTCACCAGCCAAGCAGTACTATATCATTTTAGTCAATAAGATTTGTTTTTGCAACGTAAGCTTAACTTTCTGAACATTCGAGACGTGTAGTCCACTTGTCATTCTAATCTCCTTTGCATTAGCGTAGCCTCTTCTGTAGCCTGTCAACTATGTTCTGTCTATCCCTCTTCTCTCCTCTCTGCACAGACCATACAAACGCTTCACACCGCGTGGCCGCCGCTACTCTAACCTGGTGGTCGCCAGCGCACACGACCCACGTGGAGTTCAAGGTCCGGCAGCCTCTGGAACTGCCGATCTGCGGCCAACAAGCAGAGTTCATCTCAGCCTATGCGTCCCTCCAGTCCCTCGACTTCTTGGCACTGACGGAAACATGGATTACCACTGATAACACTGCTACTCCTACTGTCTCTCCTCGTCTGCCCACGTGTTCTCGCACACCGCCGAGAGCTTCTGGTCAGCGGGGTGGTGCACTGGGATCCTCATCTCTCCCAAGTGGACATTCTCTCTCTTCTCCCCTGACCCATCTGTCTATCGCCTCCTTTGAATTCCATGCTGTCACAGTTACCAGCCCTTTCAAGCTTAACATCCTATCATTTTACCGCCTCCAGGTTCCCTTGAGAGTTCATCAATGAGCTTGATGCCCTGATAAGTTCCTTTCCTGAGGATGGCTCCCTCTCACAGTTCTGGGTGACTTTAACCTCCCCACGTCTACCTTGACTCATTCCTCTCTGCCTCCTTCTTTCCACTCCTCTCCTCTTTTGACCTCACCCTCTCACCTTCCCCCTACTCACAAGGCCAGGCAATACGCTTGACCTCATCTTTACTAGATGCTGTTCTTCACTAATCTCATTGCAACTCCCCTCCAAGTCTCCGACCACTACCTTGTATCCTTTTCCTCTCGCTCTCATCCAACACTTCCCACACTGCCCCTACTCGGATGGTATCGCGCCGTCCCAACCTTCGCTCTCTCCCGCGTACTCTCTCCTCTTCCATCCTATCATCTCTTCCCTCTGCTCAAACCTTCTCAACCTATCTCCTGATTCTGCCTCCTCAACCCTCCTCTCCTCCCTTTCTGCATCCTTTGACTCTCTATGTCCCTATCCTCCAGGCCGGCTCGGTCCTCCCCTCCTGCTCCGTGGCTCGACGACTCACTGCGAGCTCACAGATCAGGGCTCCGGGCAGCCGAGCGGAAATGGAGGAAAACTCGCCTCCCTGCGGACCTGGCATCCTTTCACTCCCTCCTCTCTACATTCTCCTCTTCTGTCTCTGCTGCTAAAGCCACTTTCTACACTCTAAATACCAAGCATCTGCCTCTAACCCTAGGAAGCTCTTTGCCACCTTCTCCTCCCTCCTGAATCCTCCTCCCCCTCCTCCCCCCTCCTCCCTCTCTGCGGATGACTTCGTCAACCATTTTGAAAAGAAGGTCGACAACATCCGATCTCGTTTGCTAAGTCAAACGACACCGCTGGTTCTGCTCACACTGCCCTACCCTGTGCTTTGACCTCTTTCTCCCTCTCTCTCCAGATGAAATCTCGAGTCTTGTTGACGGCCGGCCGCCCAACAACTGCCCGCTTGACCTATCCCCTCCTCTCTTCTCCAGACCATTTTCCGGAGACCTTCTCCCTTACCTCACCTCGCTCATCAACTCATCCTTGACCGCTGGCTACGTCCCTTCCGTCTTCAGAGAGCGAGAGTTGCACCCCTTCTGAAAAAACCTACACTCGATCCCTCCGATGTCAACAACTACAGACCAGTATCCCTTCTTTCTTTTCTCTCCAAAACTCTTGAACGTGCCGTCCTTGGCCAGCTCTCCTGTTATCTCTCTCAGAATGACCTTCGATCCAAATCAGTCAGGTTTTCAAGACTAGTCATTCAACTGAGACTGCTCTTCTCTGTGTCACGGAGGCGCTCCGCACTGCTAAAGCTAACTCTCTCTCCTCTGCTCTCATCCTTCTGACCTACGGCTGCCTTTGA